>NW_026634709.1:0-3954 GCF_024868665.1 Triplophysa rosa
GTGTGTGTGTGTGTGTGTGTGTGTGTGTGTGTGTGTGTGTGTGTGTGTGTGTGTGTGTGTGTGAGTGTGTGTTTGACCTATCATCCAGTACGCCACACAGCTGAAGATCACGGCAGGAATGGTTCGCAGGGTGATGATGTCAGACAGAATCTTAGACAGGAAATAGACGGAGACTCTGTAGTATCCACTGATGTACTCGTGTCTGAAGAGATCACATCGATGACATCAACACATTACATCACAATCACAACAATAATAACATCAACACATTATAGTACAGCATCACTCTAGTCAGTTTTGAATGTATTTAAAGATATTGAATGTCACCAAATGGCCAACACCGTGTCTACACCGGACGCGACCAACGCAACGTGACACGACACACGGCTTGTTCTAATCGGATTGTCGCGTCGCATCTGATGTGGACAAAATTAAAAATTATAATGGGTTCTAGAGAGTGTGTGTGTGTGTGGCCTTGCTTTTATATCCTGGGTTGCATCAACACATGGGGACTCGTGTCACCGTGGGGACCAAAATTGAGGTCTTTGAAATTGAAAAGCTTATAAATCGTACAGAACGATATATTTTTAAATCTAAAAATGCAAAAAGTATTCAATGATCTTTAGGTTTAGGGATAGGGGATAGAATATACAGTTTGTACAGTATAAAAACATTACGCCTATGGACTGTCCCCATGGAGATAATAAACCAGAAATGTGTGTGTGTTTGTGTGTTTGTGTGTGTGTGTGTGTGCGCGCGTGCGTGCGTGCGTGCGTGCGTGTGTGCGTTCACTCACACAAATAGTTTCCTCTCTGTGATGAAAAGCTCGGCTGAGGAAACAGAACTAAAGCACTGATTTGTTGTGATGAAGAACAGAGCGCCCATCCTGAAACACACACAAAAACACACACTCTTTTGTGGCAACCCTTAAAAAATAAGTATACTTTAAGTTTCATTTATTATGCATACTTAAGTTAAGTTCAAGTATACTGTATTTAAAAGTCCAGTGAATGAAATTTAGCGGCATCTAGTGGTGAGGCTGTGAATTGCAACCAATGGCTCACTCCACCCCTCCCTTTTTTTCGTTTATAAATTGTAATTTTAAATATACTTTAAATGTAACAGCTACATGAGAAGTATATAAAAAGGTGACTGAAAGTTTACTTTCTTATCTTATAGTTTAAAAAAGTTTACACTTGAACAAGTGACGAAGACAAATGAGAAAAGAACAGGTATTGTTCTGTCTTTTGTTGAAACTAGTAACTTTGTATTAGCACCTATTGTATTATTGCACCCTGAACTCTCTGTAAGTCACTTTGGATAAAAGAGTCTGGTACTTGAATAAATGTAAATGTAAAATGTAATAAACTTCTTTGTAAGATAATTGCTATATCGTGTCTGAATGCCTCTGGATTCGTAAATGAAATATAAAACCAAGTGACGTTTGGTTTTCAATCAAGCAGTTCACATCAAGACATTTGTTGGGTTTGACATCATAAAACAAATGTGTTCTGCGGTCTATGAACTGAATGAGTTTCACCTGTTCTGAATTCCACTCGAATTGGCTTTCACTCCAAAAAATATGGCACCAACAATCAGAGCCAGAAAAATCATCACCCCAATCTGAAACAACGAAGAGAAATACATTAACATGTCTCCAAAATAACAACATTCCCATATATCATGACCTCAAAACACAGTTTATTATTTTCTAGTATTGAAATACTGCGTTGTACAACCAATCAGAAAATATCTGATGTGTAATATATGCTGTCATTACGTCACAACAGAAAATAGAATCCAAGAATGAAAACGCTGCTGCTGATGTAAGAACAAAAAAATACATCTCGTAGTATTTTTTAAAATAAAGTTAAATCAAATGTTTCATGTAAAAACACCACCTTTCTACAAATAACCACAACAGTTTTTAATGTCATTTTTTTGGGGGGGGATAGAAAACGATATGCCAATAGCTTCGGTCATAGGTGGGTTTTTCACCTGAGCGACTGATGTCTGAGGATTGAGCAAGAGGTTCTTGAACGTTCTCTTGAGAACCCATCGGAACTGATGACAGAAGGACGTGCTGTAGGTGATGGTTCTGGATTTGGGACGTGTGCTGTATTCCTGACCCTGAACGATTCTCTGCAGCTCACTTTGAGTTTCTTTAAAGTTGGAGCTTTTCTTGTATTCCTCCACCAAATGCTCCTCGATGCCCTTCAGAGACGAACTGACCTGCTCCTGATCCAGCTCTGACACACGAAAAACACATTTCACTGTTTGGGTGTTGTTCAAACGAGTCATTTTAAGAGTTCAGCCGGTGTGTTTGTGTGGTGTACCCTCGCTGTCGTTGAGTTTGTTGAGCGCCACGGCCGAAGAGTCTCCGTTGATGACGTCCAGGAAGAAATCAGCAGGGTTGTTATGAGGTTCACACGTGTATCCTGACACACAAACACACGACATACATCCATGAACACGTGTGATGGTGAAGAAACACGCGTGACGTGCGTGAGTGTGTTCTCACCGATGTCACTGAAGTACTGGAGAGCGTTCGGAGCGGCTCCGTGATAAACCAGCTTCCCGTTCACCAGCAGCGTGAGACTGTCAAACAGCCGGTAGATGGAGTACCGCGGCTGATGGATGGACAGGATGATGGTGCGACCGCTGTTCCCCATCCTAAACACACCAGCATTAAACACACGCGTGTGAGCGTTTGACTGGTTAACTGTGTGTGGGTACCAACCGCTTGAGCAGCTTGAGGACCGAGTTTGCCGTGCTGGCGTCCAGACCCGTGGTGGGCTCATCCAGAAACAGCACAGAAGGATCAATGATCAGCTCCATACCGATATTAGTCCTCTTCCTCTCTCCGCCCGAGATTCCACGAATCAGCTGCGTGCCCACCTGCACACCGGCCAATCACATTCACACGTCAGAATACTTGCGTGATGTTAAGTTCAGAGCAAGGTTATTCTGGTTTACTCAAATTAAAACTTTGCAAAAGTTTCTGTTCATTAAAATCAAATATCGGCCTACATTTTTAGGGGGAAAAACTCAAACTAATCGAAAAATGGAAATGTTGCCTCAGAAATAAACTGAAATAAGTTTAAAGCGCTAAAATTACAACAAAATAAAACTAAAATACATAAAATGAATGTTATATAGAAACAAAAAGTTGCACTAAAAGTGCTCAAAAAGTTTAAAATTAACATAAAAACTGAATTTGAACTCTGGTTCCGAGTGACAGCAAGTTATCAAATAGATTATGTCCGAATTTGTTTTATTTATTAAAATATTTCTAAAATGAATACAGTATATAAAATGATACAAAATATCAATATTTCAATAATATTTTCAATAAAATATCAATAAAGCGTGTGGATTGTTACCCGTGAATCTGCCACTTTGCTCAAGCCGAGCTCTTGAATGAGTCTCTCGACCTTCTCATCCTTTTCTCTCTGCTTGATAGATTTGGGAAGCCGTAGAGCGGCTGAGAAACACAGATTCTCTCGAACGGTCAGTGTCCCCATGACCACATCATCCTGCCGACACACACAAACACACATACACAGTCAAATGTGTTTAATCATGACAGAACACTTTCTAACACGCAATGATTTGGAGGAAACAGCTGAAATGTGAATCTCATGACTCAAGTCATTCTGAAGAAACTGAACTAATTCTTCTTGGAAAATAAAGTTACAGTTCAGCTTAACCATCCTAATATTGTGTCTAATGAAATGAATTAGCGTGAGTAGCGTTATGTATCAGTCTGCACCTGAACCACATATCCAGACAAACATTTAAAGTTTGGAGGTTGTGGAGCTCCGTCTATAAGAACCTCTCCAGACAGACCGGCAGGATCCTTACGGGCAGCCAGGACGTCCAGAAAACTGAAGACAATTCAAACAATACAACAATATAAGAGAGAGAGAGAGAGAGAGAGAGAGAGAGAGAGAG
>NW_026634710.1:0-3952 GCF_024868665.1 Triplophysa rosa
CTTTATTTTTATATATGCACAATTTAGAATCTTTTAGACTGTAAATCGTATTATATTGTATTGTCATTGTGTTAAATGTCTGTACTAGAAGCTTCCAACACCAAAGAAAATTCCTTGTGTGTGCAAGCACACTTGGCAATAAAGCTCTTCTGATTCTGATTCTGATTCTATTGTAAAGTGGCACCTAGGTTTTTCACTCATGTATAGAGTAAAGTGACAATAAACTGATTTGATTTTGCTCTGTCCACCAGCCACTCCCTGATAGCCACCTCTGTCACTGCTCAGCTTCACATGTCAATCACAGTGTAGTGAATGAGGTCAGAGGTCCTCAGACACTTTCTCTAGAGTTCACATCCCGACCTCCAGAGACAATGCCATCCAATGGCTCCTCCAAAGCATGAAATCAAAATGTCACCATTCAAACAGATATGGTGGGTCTTCACATATTCAGACAGCTACATAATCATCTGCATAAAAAAAGATATCAGACCCAGAAGTTCGCCCAAATATGAACATTCTGCTATTATTCACGCACCTGACCTATACAAGGCCTTTCGTTATGATGAAAAGGACTAAAAAGTATTATGGTAATGCTGTGTCATGTGACCTCAAACACCTGCCTGGTCATGCCTGGTGTAGAAGAAAAACTCAAAATAATATGGAAAAGACGACTTTTCCAGTTTGCTGCGACGTCGTGTATGTCCTACAAGTCATGTGTTTAAAAAAAACCGGATTATTTATTCAGTTGAAATGCTGTTGGATAACAGTTTAATACATGAATTACCTTTGGATTCGTTTTATGGTTATATGATTTCAATATGTTATTAACGCTGTTGAAAATTTCAATGCCTTTTATCACAAAGCTCTCTGCGGTTTAAGAGAAGCTTCTCGTAACTTTCTGTTTTAATGGGAATGGGACAGCGCCGATTCACATGCCACAGCTCTTTGACAAATGTACTACTTTGGCGCTGTTGCCTGAGACCCTCCAGTTACCTCGGAGATGACATTAAACTGCAGGAAAATGCTTTATTATGAGCCATAAAGCCAAACAAGGATGATGAGTATATCTAAGACATGGATAGGAAATGTCAAGCATTTCATCAGGAAGTGGCTGTAAATTGTGGTTATGGGTAATATAACACAATTCTGTCTTTTAAAGGTATTATTGTTCAAAGATTGCTAGTGTTCGTGCTTATTGTAATGAGGTGTACAGATCAAGAAAGCTTCTCTGTGTGTGTGGTCCTGGTAAAACCCTACAGTGTGGAGACCGAATATACACGGTAAGATAGTAATATCGGTCATTTTTTCAAGTTTTCTCCACTGGTTAGGTTTAGGGGTAGGGTTAATGGATAGAAAATACAGTGCACTTAAAAAATAAAAATAGGGCACAATACACCATAATAATATGAAGGAATTTTCAGTTTTTTTACGGTTAACCTGTATTTAAATTTTTGCATTGCATTGTGTTATGTTTTATCATTAACAAAATAAAATGAACAGATCATGTACTAGCAGACAATTTTACAGTGTATAAAAATCATAAAGTCTATGGAAACCCAACATGTGCATGTTTCTGAGTGAGAGAGAGAGTGGGCATGGTCACTCAGGCTCCACTCAAGGCATGTAGACCGTGTCAAACACACGCACATTCATATTGCACTACAGTACTGCTAAAATATTAAATTTAAAGTGAGGGTATTGGATATATTTGGAGCATCACACATTTAATAGCTCATGTTCAAAGTCCCTGGGGTAATTTTCCATTGTGCTTTTAATTGAGAGTGTTCTGCAAAAATCATTACTTTATTAATGATTTAACACAAAGTAACTAGCTGCTGTTTTCTGAGTGGATTGGAGATTTCTTTCTGATCAGTAATCACAAGTTACAAAGTTACTATAATTAGGCAGAAAGCGATAACTGTAAACCATGATCTTTAATTGCATGTATATGAGGCTAACAGGCTGTTTACTTATGAAATAAAAATAATGACAGAGGACTTCTTTCCTCTGTTGTTATTATCACAAATCATACCAGCGTTGTAATATGTGACCCGGACAACAAAAGCAGACTTACTGTATGTGTCAATTTTTCAAAATTGAGATTTTTTACATCATCTGAAAGCTGAATAAATAAGCGTTTCTATTGATGAATGGTTTGTTAGGATAGGACAATATTTGACAACTATTTAAAACTCTGGAATCTCGGGGTGCAAAACAATCAAAACACTGAGAAAATCGCCTTTAAAGTCGTCTAAATGAAGTCCTTACCATAGCATATTACTCACAAAAAATAAGTTTTGATATATTTATGGTAGGAAATATACAAAATATCACCATGGAACATGATCTTTACTTAATATCCTAATGATTTTTGGCCTAAACGAAAAATCGATTATTTTGACCCATATACAATGTTTTGTTGGTACTTAAGACTGGTTTCGTGATCCAGTGTCACATATGTGTGTGAATGACAGTGCTTGGCTGGATATAAGGGATATGTAACATAAATATAACGTACTTCTAAATATACGAACGTGTGCGTTGAGGGTAGCAGCTATAAAGCGCAACTTCATATACGTAAAAGATATGTAATAACACCAAGAGCTCAGGACCGCGCGGTTGGCATTTTTTCCTCTGCGCTGAGAGCGTGTCCTGGCCGTTACTCCACTGCATCCTCCCCAAGCTCTCGAGGAAGCAGTGGCAGATTGCAGACTCAATTATTCCCCTGTCAGGTGATTATCTGGGGGTCTTAATGTAATCTTCTGTTCACACATAGCACATTTCAATTACGCCCGACACCGCCAAACAAGCTGCATATTCAAATGGCCAGTCACCTCATCGCCAGCGAACAATGTCAACTGTAAAAGAATGCCAGCTGAAGGCAATTACACATGTGTTCAGAGCCAATTATGATCACTCTCACAGCGGCATTTATGCCACGAGCATGGGAGTGTTCAGGAAAAAATTAAATTTAATGACAATATGCTTGCTGTACAACTCCCCATGCTCCCCTTAACCACCCCCACCGCTCTGCTGTTGTCTGTTCGTCCAAGCAGAGGGCCATTAAACCTGATAGGAGTCCATTATCAGCTCAGCGAAGGGTTGTGCTGGGCCCATAGAGGGATTCAAATCTCCCTTTTACTGATGCTGCCAAACGGCCACAGTCGGTGAATTAACCGTCTCAAAAAAATACATACAAGACAAGGTTTGCACGCCATCAGATGGAGTTGAGAGCAAATTTGTGTTTGGAAGCTCATTTGAAATCCCATGCTTTCTAAGCCACTCTTAGCTGGTAGTCCAGAACAGATATTCTTGAGAAAATATTCTACATAAGTCTAAATAATAAAAAAGTGATCACGATGTGTATAACTGTTTGCTGGTGTTTGTACACTACCAGTCAAAAGTTTGGCAAAAACTTGACATAAATGTTTCTCATGCACTTTATAATATTTTTATAAATATTTAAAACTGAAGGTGCATGTTTTAATGTTTGAAATTATTTGTGTGGACGAAAATCTAATTTTGAGGTAAAAAAATATCATTTTCTTTCTAGAAAACTACATTTTTATTCAAAAAGGACAAAATACTTGGACAAAATAATGAGTAAAAAGCAGCCAATAAGAGTAAAGCATAGATGGAAATTCCTTCGATACTGTTTAAAAAGCGTCACAGGTTGAGACATCAAGAAGCTGGCTTATAAAATGCCAAGAGAATGATTATGCAAATCAAAGGGAGACTGCTTTGAAGGTGCTAAAATAGAATGTAGAGTACATTTTTTTTGAATGCTTTTTAGTCACAACATAATTCCCACAGTTACAATTGTATTATTCCAAGGTGTTGATGAGTTTACTATTATTCTAAAAGAAAGAAAGAAAGAAAGAAAGAAAGAAAGAAAGAAAGAAAGAAAGAAAGAAAGAAAGAAAGAAAGAAAGAAAGAAAGAAAGAAAGAAAG
>NW_026634711.1:0-3948 GCF_024868665.1 Triplophysa rosa
CTCTGGATTAACACTCACAGTGTTTATATAATCCACACTCTGGATTAACACTCACAGTGTTTATGAACACCGTATCATGTGTGCCACGGTGTAGCAGCGAAAATCTAGAAAGCAACTTCTTAAAATACATATGTTTTATATTATTTCACACGATTTTTTACACGATTTTACACAGTGTGGATTATATAAACACTGTGAGTGTTAATTTGACCTTTTTTAACACTGGTGATTTTGCTGTGCAAGTGTAAACATGGCCTTTGTGTGTATAGTCTGTATGTGTGTGTGCTCAGTGTTTTTACTCAACTTTGGAGTCTTTTTGGCACATCTAATGGCACATATAATATCACCAAAGGTCAAACTATTGATCTCACACACACAGACACACACCAAGCATCAAGTGAGACGATGGTCTGATATTACAAACGTGTTTTTGAAGAGCTCTAATTTTGAAGTGGCACAAACACACCGGCAGCAGAAGTACAGAAGTGAAAGGTCAGGGTCACAGAAGCTTCTAGTTTGTGTGGTCTCTGAAGCATGGGCATGTGTATATAAGAGTTAACACAGATTTGTGTCACGCGATTCGATAACGCGGTCAGGCGATATGTATGGTTAGTTAGATTTGGAAGTAACATGCAATTCAGTTGTGTTAACTGTGACACGCTGTGATAGGATTTTGTAGGGGAGGATGTATAAGCCCTCCCGTGAACCAGAATGGATACGTCACTGTGTAACACATTTTAGGAATGTTGTTGCATTTTTTGGAATTGATGGACCATCTGTTTGCACTTTTTTGCTATAGTGTATAGTGGGCTAATTGAAAATAAAATTCATTTATTTACCCTCATGTGATTCAGAATAATTATATGAGACATTTCTTCTTTGAGAATAGCGGTTTTCTTTCCATACAGTGGAAGTCAATGGGGTCTAATGTTGTTTGGTTACCAACATCCTTCAAAATATCTTCTTTTGTGTTCTGCAGAGGTTTTAAATTAATACTTGTTTGGAATGACATGGAGGTGAATAAATGATGAAACCATTGACATTTTTGGGGGGTATCCTTTGAATGTATAACATAAGATAAATTGACGAGTGACTATAAAGGGTCAGACATTTGGAGGTCCATACTGCTTTGAGGCAGTGATGCATTGTGGGATTTCTGCTGCATGCAATAAGAATCATGCAAGACTGAACATGTAAAGGAGGAAACTGGCAAAGCTAACAGAGCTGAAGGCTTGCGTGTACATGTACTATACACACACACTTTCACTTGCCCAAAGCTACTACTTCTGTTATCTTTCATTACTTCAAGTCCTGCATTCTCACTGTATCTCTCTACTTTCACTCTTAGCTGTAGGGTGTGATGATGTACTGAGTCCTCATTCTCAATCTCACAAGCACAAATTCAGTTTAGAAGGCAATTGCTTTAATGCAAAACCAAATTATTTATGAGTTGCAAATGCTTCTTTTCTCTCAACAGTTTCATGAAAAGTATGACAACCAAAGAAAAAATTAAGAGACCATTCCACATTTTTATTTAATCAGAATTTCTAGACATATTGTGGCCATTCCAGTTCAGTGTCTGTTGAATATCAACAAAATCAAACCTCAGAAGTGACAAAGTCATCCAACAGCAATGTGAAAGACTGACAGCATGACAAGACGCAAAAAAACTGATAAAAATCCAGGACATCACATACAAAATATTTTTGAACTACTCCCAAATATTACTGTTGTATTGCTTAAAAGTGAATATGAACTTGTTTTCTTTGCAGTATTTGAGGTCTGAAAAAATACAGAGCATCTTTTGTGTTGTTTTCACCTGTTTCTACAGTTTTCATTTTCCACAAATACGTGCAAATCAAAACAATATTTTTATTTGAAATTTAGGAGAAATATTGTTAGTACAATATTTTACCTAAACACCTATAAATAGTAAATTTGGAAATACTGAAAATAATTTTGAAATGGTCTCTTAAAATCTGTCATAACAATTTATACAGTAGTTCTTGAATATTCACCCCAAAAATGTAAAATGGTCTAGAGACGTGCTTACAATAATTATATGATTTAAATAATTGAACCCTTTTATGCATTAGGGTCACTGGGCAGCCACTGTAAAAAGCATAATTTCCACTCACATAGACATCTGGAAATCTGTTTGAAAAACGATATTTTGTGTGTAAAAAACAAAGCTCATTTTTATACATTGCATGAGAGCAATAAAAACATAAAACATTTGATTGTCTTAAATGCACGAAAAAAATATAGCAAAAAGAAGGTGTTTAGAGTTGTTATAAATATATCTCTCACATGTGCATCCACGACCAGATCGGTCAGACCAGACGGTCAGATCTGTTTCCCACCCGCACATACCAGCAGCCTGATGACCAGCACCCAATGCATTTTGAGTTTGCTTGTTCTGGTTGAACATAAGGCCTGCCAGACCCTTTGGGTTCTGTAAGAGATCCACAATCTGCCTGACAAGGACAGAACGTCGTCTGCACATAGATACACCTAAAACAAGCTGTGCTTTCCCGAGTATATAAACCGGAACAGTCTGAACACTGTCACGGATCAATGAACTCATCCCTGGTGTTATTGCACCGCTTATGCAATAGTCAATATGGCAGGATTCTCTGATGAAACCCATGAAATAGAAAGTTAATATTTATGTGTATATTACAAGAGAGTGGAAGTAAAAAGAGGACAAATGACAGAAAAGACTTTAAAGGTGTTCTGTATTGATTCAATAAAGCCAATAGCTAGAAAGACAAAAGACCAAGGTTGAAAATCAAGATTTCTTTCCCCAGGTCTAGTGCGGTTTAAGTAATTATACATCATTACCAACAGAGAAAATCACTGAAGGGTTCTAACCAGTTTTACACTGGGGTCCATGGCCCATTGCCTCTTTAATTGATGATAATGGCAGTCTGACATTCCTGGCTCGTGGAATTTTTCACCTTGAGCGGAATTGGACTTCCAACCGCAATGCGCTTCCTCTGAGCACCACAACAGCCAGAGTTAATGATCCTGTGCACAACTGACTTTACAAGTGAAGTGTTCAAATGGAAGTGGAGCGCTGCAGAATGCTCGCTCAGACTCGGCTATGAAATCTAGATCTAAAACCTGTTTTGGTATTACCTAGTTTGTATTTGCAATTAAGATTTGAGTGCCTGATAACACTGTTGAGGCATGGGATAAAAAAATGTATGACTCATACTTTACAAAAAGTTAATGCATATAATATACACAAAATGCTTGGTTATTTATTAAAAAAAATGGACAAACCCAGCCGTTGGGTAATATTAACCAAGAATTTTACCTCAAAATGGATCAAAACAACCCAAAAGGTTAATTTACAACCCAATGGTTGGGTTCGTCCCTTTTTGAACCACCGCTGGGTTAAAAATAACACAGCATTTTTGGGGTGTTACTTAAACTTTGCTAAATATGTCCAGCTGTATGTTTCTCTGAAATCTTTTTTCTACGGCTGTTATTTACAACTGGAGTATAAGTTTGACCCAAAAATATAAAAAGTTAGTTGAGCTAAACAATCTTTTACATGTTATCACAAAAAAAATGCTGGGTTATTTTCAACCCAGCATTGGTGTAAAAAGGGACGAACCAAAACATTGGGTTCAATTAACCTAGCAAATGGTTTATATTTGACCCTACAATGGGTTAAAACAACCCAGGCTTGACACATCCCAGCTTAGGTTAATTAACCCAACAGGTTGGGTTCGTCCCTTTTTGACCCAATGCTGGGTTGATAATAACCCAGCATTTTTTGAAGTGATATACATTTTTTACATTTTTATGTTGAGAAGAATAGAGTCAGAACAAGAAATTATACAGAGAGTTTGTGAAACCGCAAGCTAGATTCGATCCTCCGTAGCTTGTGTAAGCGCCTCGGTGGGTAAGGGGCAAGGATTTGAGATTCAGCGCACA
>NW_026634712.1:0-3944 GCF_024868665.1 Triplophysa rosa
TAAGCCTCCCGCTAGGCAGCACTAATCGCTCACCCCACGATCAGGCATGCCCAATCATTACCGAACGTAATTTGTGAACAACATATATTCCTTACAGTGAACACAACATTTCCCCCCCCCTTTTAAGTTGACAATTATGAAGAGAAAAAGTAACAGCATAATAACACACTTAACCATGTATAACCCAGAACACACCATAACACTGTTTGCTAAACATGGAAGGCGGTGATAAAGTCATTCAAGTAACAAGGCCGAGATCTGTCCCGCACTGGCCGTGGGGAGAAAGAGTCCTGACTTGGAACCAAGGGGCCTGAAAACCCCGGGGTCACACCAAGAAAGGGTGAGGCAGGAGAAACAGGGGCTTGGGGCAAAGAGTCTACATCATGACTATCAGCCCGGGCTGTTGCAAGTTCCTGGTCAGGAGAAGAGAGGGTTTGTGGCAGGAACTCTCTGCTTTGAGGACAGACTGGAGTCGGTGCAGCTACTTTCTTAAGGCGGCTAGCGTGCCATCGGGTACCATCTCCCAAGAGATATGACGCCCTGCCTATCCGACCAGTAACCACCAGTGGAGTGGACCAGAACGAAGCCAGTTTGGTGCTCCTGTGGGGTCTGCGGACTCTTACCCAGTCATGAACGGCAATGTTCGGCTCCTTGGCACGTCTAAGCTTGTCAAATCGTAGTTTCATCTGCTGCTGTTGGTGAGTGACACATGCTTTAACCCCCTGGGGAACTTTCTGAGGCGTAACCGGGCAAAGTCTGTCCAGTGGCAAACTGAGTTCTCTGCCCAGCATAAGAGAAGCAGGACATACTCCAGTGGTGCTGTGCTGTGAGGCCCGATAGTGCAGCAAAGTAAGGCGAATGGCTTGGTTGAAAGTGTATCCTTAGGCCAGGTGTGCTCTAAGGCTGTTTTTCAGAGACTGGTGGAAGCGTTCCACACCACCATTAGCTTGGGGATGATAGAAGGTGGTGCGAATGTGTTGGATACCTCTGCTACTCAGGTAAGACACAAAGTCAGCAGACACAAACTGAGGGCCATTATCCATCGTGACAGTTTGTGGGAGGCCCCAGTGGGAGAACAGAGAGTCCAGAAAGTCCACAACAACCTCTGAGGTGACTGAGCCAGTGGTCGTTAGTTCTGGCCACTTGGAGTGCAAGTCATATGCTACCACTAGGTAACGCTGGGTATGGAGAACACCATGAATCTCCCCGCAGATATCCCAGTTGCAGATGTTGCCAAGGACGGTTGGGCCAGGCCAGGGGTTGAAGAGGAGGGGAGCATGGTTTGCCTGTCTTTCCACTCACAAGGCAGGCCGGACAGTCTTTAACCAAAAGTTCAATTTCTGTGGCGATGCCCGGCCACCAAACCCTGTCTCGGCAATGCTGTTTGAGCTTCACTATGCCCAGGTGCCCCTCGTGCGCCATTTTTAGCACACGCGCACGAAGAGGACCTGGGACCACAGTACACAGCCCACGTGCCACACATGTGTCATTCCAACAAGATAGCTCATCTTTGACACGAGCAAACGCAGACAAGTCTCCAGAAACTTGTGAGGGCCAACCATCCCTGATGTAAGTGCGGAGCTGAGAGAGGATAGGGTCCTGCTCTGAGGCAATTTTGAGCTCATGTAGTGAAACCACGCTCTGCAGAGGTGTGTATAGAAGCTGGATGATGTCTGTTTCTGGGAGAACACTGTCTTCTGTTGTTTCCAGAACTGGGACAGAGCGAGACAGAAGGTCAGCCACCACGTTTTCACGACCTGGTGTGAACTGGAGGGTGCAATTGTACTGACAGAGCCGATCGTACCAGCGGTGTAGTCTCAGTGGTCTATGACCTGTACCTGAAGTTGCCAGTAGTGCCACTAAGGCATGATGCTCCGTCCTCAGTTTAAAGGGGCGGCCATACAAGTACAGGTGCCATCTTTCGCATGCCCACATGCACGCCAGGGCTTCCCGCTCACCCACGGAATATCGTTGCTCTGTTAAGTTGAGGGCCCGGGACGCGAAGGCTATGGGCCTCTCTACCTCATTTTGCACCTGTGAAAGCACGGCGCCAATGGCTGTGGCAGAGGCGTCACTGGTGACCACGGTGGTGCTGAAATGTGACAATACCGGGGGTGAAGTGAGTTGGGCCTTGAGGGTGCGCACAACCTCTGTACAGTCCTGTGTCCACATCCAGGGCTCGCCTTTACAGAGTAGTTGGCGTAGAGGGGCAGTGGTGGTCGAATACTGTGGAAAGAACTTTAAATAGTAGCCTGTCATTCCTAGGAAGGAAGCCACCTGAGCAGGTGAGATCGGTTCCGGGATGCGCTGGATGGCCTCCACGTTAGACTGGAGTGGAGAAACGCCCCATTGTGATAACTTAAACCCCACAAATTCAATAACTGGCACAGCAAACAGACATTTTTCGGCATTTAGGGTGAGCTTGTGCTTATCCAGTGCGTCAAAAACCTTGTTGAGGTGCTCGTCATGAGTGTGCAGTGTCGGCCCATGCACAACAATGTCATCGAGGTAAATGACGACACCTGGTATCCCGGCCAGTACTGAGGTCATGACCTTTTGGAAACAGGAAGGGGCAGAGCTAAGGCCAAACGGCATCCTGGTATAACGGAAAACTCCCTCGTGTGTCACAAAAGTTGTTAGGTTCCTGCTGTCCACATGGAGGGGAACCTGCAGATAACCTTCTCTCAGGTCCAGCTTAGAAAACACTGTGGAGCCATAGAATTGGGCTGTGAGTTCTTCCGTCATTGGTAGGGGGTATTTATTGGGAATTACTGCTTTGTTGACTTGCTGTAAGTCCACACAGATGCGTAAGGCCCCCGATTTTTTCTTAGCCACCACAAGGTTTGAAACCCAGGGCGATGCATCCACAGGCTCAATGATGCCAGTGCCCAGCAGGTGCTGTAGTTCTGCTGACACCCCATCCCGCAGCGCCAGAGGGATGCGGCGCAGTGACTGAATGACGGAGTGATGGCCTTGTCAATGAGGGGCTGATGCATAAATGAAGTGAGGCAGCCCAATCCGTTGAACAATGTTGGGCGCTGTTGCTGCCATGTCGTGGTCACAGCCAGGACAGCAGCCCCCTCTTTGTCCACGAGGGCAAACCCCAGCGCAGTGAACAAGTCCAGCCCCATTAAGTTTGCTCCTTTGTGGGCCACATCAAAGGCAAATGAAGGCAGCGTCCTCTTCCCATAGCGAACAGTGAATGTAAGTGACCCTAGTAGTGTAATTGCAGAATCACCATATCCACATAAGGCTGTGGTGGGCATGGCCAGGGGAAACTCGCTAAAGAGCTAATTGTAGGTGCTCGCATTGAGCAGGGAAACGCTGGCCCCTGTATCCAGCAGCAGTGGGACATGCACATTATTCAACATGACATTACATGATTTAAATGGCACCAAACATGAAGTAACATTGTGGATAACCGCCGGTGAGGACTGTACGGTGGGCGTCTGAGGTGGGGCAGAACGGCATACGCTAGCAAAATGTTTCCATTTTCCGCAATTACGACATGTCTGGCCTTGGGCTGGGCATGTTTGGGCTCTGGTGGAGTGAGAACGGGATCCACAATTAGCACAGGGTAGTGTTTGACGTGGTCGTCTACGCTGTTGCTGAGTGGGTTGCATCACTGAATCAGGATCCTCCACAGATGCCTCTGTGCCCCCATCGGATGACCGCTCAACCGGTGTTTCCCTAAATGTCAATTGGCTCTGTGTACATTTAGTGTGGCTTGTGAGAGTAGCTGCACATTCAGCCGTGCTTTCCACTTGAAATGCTATAGTTAGTGCCTTAGATAGTGTCAGATCGTCTGGCTGTAAAAGCAGGATTTCTCTTATTTTGTTGTCATTAGTGTGTTCAATCAGCTGATCACGGATCATCTCGTCGTGCAGCTCTCCGAATTTACAAGAGTTCGCTAGCCCTCTCAAATCAGCCACATACTGATGTAC
>NW_026634713.1:0-3918 GCF_024868665.1 Triplophysa rosa
TTTTAGATTACTAATTTAATGCCCTTATTGACATTCACAATATTAGTAAAATAATTGTTTTCTTTTTGTCAATGTATTAAGTTGCTGTATTTGGGTAGTTGACAATTAAACTGTACATATGTCCTAGGATGTGAGACCAAAATAAAAAATAAAATGTTTCAAAAATCATGTTTTTTCGTTATGTTTTTATTGTGTGTTCCTATTTATATTGTGAGCTGCATTTTTTTTAGTTATTATTACTTAATCAAAACAACCCAACTGCAGTTTGATTCATATTATTTATATTATGAACAAAAAAAACATGATTTTTGATTTCAACTCATCATATTAAATAATATATCATTATTATTATTATTATTGTTATTATTATTATATAGTATACTATATTATTTAATATGATCATTATTATCATTTATAATAATACCATAAGAGAGATTTAACTTCATTGTTTTTTTTCTAAATTTCTGCTATATTACACCATAGGACACATGTGCGGTTTATTTGTCAATTACCCATTTACTGTTAAGTTATGTCTACCATCATTTTGTAAGAATAATATATAAAAACGAAATATAAAAAAGAAAAGTAATGACTCTTCAACAAGTTACAAGTTCAACAAGCACAATATAAGGCATACACGAGTTATGCACCAGAATGTAACTATAATAAACCCAGTATGAGCAAAAACACAATGAAACTAACAAAAGCAAGCTGATGTTCTCCAGTTTGCTTAATTCAAGTAGATCTTTAAGTTCACCGTGTATCTACTCCAGTAGGCCTTACAGAAAGGCACACAGACTCGTGCAACTCCACTGCACTTATTCCTCGCTCTCGGCCAAGCAATCACAAATTCCACCTCCAGCAATCTCCCCTGTTACCATGACAATTGGAGTCATTACAGATTCAGGCAACTAGAGACAAGTCAAGAGGTTTCCCAAAATCACTGCCGTCTCTTTTTAAGCCTGGCTTTCACAGCACTGTCTTCCACTACTGTGTAACAGTTCATAAAAGAATAAACAGGAGTGATGGAAATGTGTACGAACACGTATATCCACATTAAATATCTTCCCACACGACACGGATACAACTTAATATCCCTACGATGTAACAAGCGTACACAATCTCTCGCTCTCCCACGCTCTTTTTCAAACCCTCCGTTCTTTTGCTTTTCAGGCGGTTTATTTTATCCCTTCCCCAGGAGACGGAGAAGTGCTAAAACAGCGCTTTCATAAGATAACCCACCATACTTGTTGACAATTTTTCCCTCTTAATCCACCGGCGTATTAAAGGAATAATTGACTCAAAAATGAAAATTCTGTCATCACGAATTCATCCATATGGTTTTCTTTCTACTGTAGAGCACAAACGGAGATGTTAGGCAGGATTTTGACATTGTTCTTTTCTATACAATGAAAGTGAATGGCGAGTTTCAAATATGGAAAAAACAAATAGCCACATACAGCCTCTGGTCACATCACATGGAAAAGATCAGTGTAAACATTATGCCAAATTCCTCCCTTTATGTTCTTCAGAAAGAAAACGAAGTTGAATAAATAATGACCGAATGTTCATTTTTGGGTGGCCTATTGTGAAAGTCTCTTTAAAGCCCTGCTGTCGACTAAACATAGACACACAATCCGCTAACATCTCCGCTCTCTCTTAACCTCAGTCTCTGTGACACTATCTCTGGCAGATGCCACAGCTCAGGATCCATAATTCATTGGGCTGGAAGACAGTATCCGTGAACCCTCGACATCCAGCTTTGAGACTATAAGACAAAAGACAGAGGTGGATGAGGAGAGACAGAGCACTGCTTCATCGTGTCTCAGCCTACGACAGAACAACTGGCTTATGTTACGCTTTGACCGCTCTCCACCTTCCCAGCATCAAACCATTTCATTATTTAATAAGCCCTTTTTATTACACTAAAATCATGTTTCCTTGCTTTAATGATCAGCTTAGACCAGTATGAATTTTAACACCAGCCCAATTTCAAATTTATTTTCCTGCTAATTGAAAATATAGCCGTTTCCTTAATCTCGCTGCATTGCCAGGAAAAACCAAACAAGCAATTGTCAATGTTTGGAAGAGAGCCGAATGCTGGAAACACGTCTTAATATGGTCTCTAAATATTTTAAATATAATGGCATTACGTAGAAACGTGCTAAATTAACTCCCTCAAATCTGTATCCGCTGAATACAGCTTCTTTTGCCAAAAAGGCTTCATTATTCCACATAACTGCGTGGAAAAGTTTTCTACAGTTTAATGAAATCAATTGAAGATTTTTATTTTTCCGAGTGTAGGCTGCGGCTTTAAAAAGGTCTCGCACTCTTTGACACCCAAACACAATTTAAGATCCTCACTGATTTAAACTGTAATCCATTTTATGGCGCTAGGCCAGCGGCAGCAGCATTTTGGAAAGTCTTGCGAGGTGACGAGAGTTCGGCTATCGATCTACTGCAGGCCTAATAAAACATTAAGCCGGCCTTTATGAACGTTATCGAAAACGGAGTTTCTACAACCCACACGCGAGTGAGTCTTGGAAAGTCGTGGAAGTTGTTAAAGGTCATTATTGTCTGAGAATGTTGATGGGCTTGTGGACAAAGCACCTCTCCAGATCTCCTGACCTTTAGCGCGCCCGCCATGCTCCTCAAGTGCCATAACTGCGGCACATTATTATTCGGCTGAACTCCATTAATGACATGCTGGAAACCCTTTGCACATTAAAACCTGTTTCCATTTTCCTACACACACATATGAGCCGGAATCTGCTGCTCTGCAGCGCACACACTTGTGCTATTAAAAGCCAGTGTGACGGAGCTAAAAATGGCCAATGTTATTAAATAAATGGCTTTATTAAGACAAGACTATACTGGAATGTTGGACAGCGCTGCATTTTCAAAGTACTCGATGCATAAATTGTTTTCAGACAAATTTCATTGCCTTTTAAATGCCTTAATTTCTGTTTTAAAATGCCTTAAAAGCCTAAAAAGTACAGCCTGTGGTAAAAAGTTCATTACATTTGTTCAACCCCTTTGAATGTTATTAATTATAAGAAAATTGAGTTCAGAGGAAAACTAATTATTCCTCTAATCTTATGAGTAAATTGATTTCAAAAATGATTAATTTATGAAAAATTTCAGTGTAAAGTTCAGATTGCATGCATACGGTGGCCTCATTTACAAGACTTAAAGGATTAGTTAACTCAAAAATAAAAAACCTTTCGTCGCCGTCTTTCCAAAACCTTGGATGTTAAAATGAGCTGTTTTTCAGGAAATGGAAAAAAACATGGTACTTTTTGAATGATTAAATACCGTGTATTGAGAAGCAATTTTTAATACTTTTTATTGGTTAGATATTTGCAAAGCCAAGTGACAAACATAAAGTGTGACTAATAATAATGATTCATGAAATATGGAGATACAAGGTTTCAGAAAGACAGCAGCAAAATGCCAAGTATTTGATTCATAAACTGTAACAATTTTCATCCTACCAAAATATCCTTACATTTTAAATGCCTTGATTTCTATCTTTAAATTCCTTAAAAGCCTAAAATGTACAACCTGGGGTGAAAAGTTAATTACACTTGTTTAACCACTTTGAATGTTATTAATTATAAGAAAATTGAATTCAGAGGGAAACTCGTGATAATTCCTCTAATTTACATCTTAAATTGGAGTAAAGTGATTTAAAAAATGATTAATTTCAATGTAAATCATGAAATTTTCTGCAAGATTTAAAGGATTAGTTAACTCAAAAATGGAAAACCTCTAGTTTGTTGCTGTCCTTCCAAAACCTCGGATGTCTAGATTCACTGTTTGCCAGGAAATGAAAAAACACTGCACTTTTTGAAAAACACATTTTAAATGCCTTTATTTCTGTCTTTAATTGCCGTAAAAGCATAAAAAAGTACAACC
>NW_026634714.1:0-3912 GCF_024868665.1 Triplophysa rosa
GAAGGAAGCCACTGCTTACTAAAAAGAACATTGCTGCACGCCTGAAGTTTGCAAAAGAGCACATTGACACTCCACAGCGGTATTGGCAAAATGTTTTGTGGACCGATGAAGCTAAGATTGAACTATTTGGAAAAACACACCGCACTACATCTGGCGTAGAAAGGGCACGGCATATCATCATGAAAACATCATCCCAACTGTAAAGTATGGTGGAGGAAACATCATGATTTGGGCCTGCTCTGGCCAGCTTGGAATCATTGAGGGGAAGATGAATTCCCAAGTATATCAGACAATTCTTCAGGATAATATGAGAATGTCTGTACGTCAGCTGAAACTGTGTAGAAGGTGGGTGATGCAACAGGACAACGACCCAAAACACCGGAGCAAGTCCACAACAGAATGGGTTCAGAAAAACTAAATCCACCTTTTGGAGTGGCCAAGTCAGAGCCCAGACCTCAACCCAATGGAGATGCTATGGATTGACTTGAAGAGGGCCATACACATGAGACGTCCAAAGAATATGACCGAGCTAAAGCAGTTCTGCCAGGAAGAATGGGCTAAAATTCCTCCTCAACGATGTGCAGGTCTGATCCACAGCTACAGGAAGCGCTTGGTTGAGGTTATTGCTGCCAAGGGGGGTCAACCAGTTATTAATTTACAAGGGTTCACTTACTTTTTCCACTGCCATTTTGAATGTTGAATGAGTGTGTTCAATAAAGACATGAAAGATCAGAAATTTTTTTATTATTTTTAGACACATTATGTTTGTCAATACCTTTGACTTACTGTAGATGAAGATCAGATCACATTTTATGACACATTTTTTCAGAAAACAATGAAATTCCAAAAGGTTCCCATACATTTTCTTGCCACTGTACGTACAGCCAAACTACAAGTGCCCATTTGCCAAATAACATATAAATATAGAGTAAGTTTAACACTGGCTTTGAATGTTCTGTTTAGCCTGTGACTGACTTAGCTCCCTTCACAATCATATGCTGACGGTATCCTCCTATACAGTGCCCTCCACTCTTATTGACACCCTTGGTAAATATGAGCAAAGAAGGCTGTAAAAATAAATCTGCATCGTTTCTGCATTCTTTTATTTAAAAAATCTTCAAAATTTCAACATTTCATTGAAGGAAAACAATTTGAAATAGGGGGAATATCACATTGTAAAAAAATGTTTTTCTTCCATGTTGAAAACACCCCCACAACTCGTCTTTCAAGTGGTCATTTCTGAGCGCGCTGCAGTTGGCACAGAGGAAACGCATGCTAGATCTGACCTAAAATTTCGTTCCTCATACACTATTAATAATATTTTTTTCAAACATATTGTTTTAGTGTGTTATTAAAAATTATTACAAACGAAACATTAAAATGAAAGTAATTTGAATTATAACATTTTGTGTATTTTTTTCGTGTAATCGACTGTTGTTTTCAGTGTCGACTAGTAGGAGCTGTACGGTTTAAACGACTAGATGACTAGTCTTGCACATCCCTAGTATCAGATGAACACTTGATCATCAATGGTGATTTTAACTGTATCGGCCTTTTAACTGTATGTGTTAAAGCTGTGGCTACAATGTGACCATCATTTTCCAGAATGAGAGCACCACGATTATTTCGAGCATTGTAACAACATTTTGTAAATTGCAGTCTATGCCAGAGGAGGTGCGTCAGTATGCGAGAGCTGGAGAGGATATTCGGCATGCCAGTTTTCATCGAATTGTTGTTAGCACATGTTCCAGTGCTGGAATGATGTACCAGATCGGCCTGCGGTGAGATGCTTGGATAGCGCAACCATTTATTTTTCATTAAATTCACAAAAATCATAGAAATTCATACAAAGATTACATTATTGGAGGGCTACGACATTTATAATGCAGCATACATAATGCTTTTTTTAAAGAAGGAAAGGCATACAGGTGTAGAATGATATAATAGTGAGTGAATGATGACAGCGGGTTGTCCCGTGTAATCCAATGTCACACACTCCACTCAAACAGTGGGGGATTTTAAGTGTATGAACTCTGTTTCATTCAGGCGTAGACTAGAAATCTTTTTTAAAAGCTGTTAACATTTTATCTAATACAGAGGCATTCATGCGCAAACTCTGCAAGGGCACACAGATAATATAGAGGCATTCATGCCATGCTACGGAGCCCCAAAAGGGACATGGTGGTGTAAAAAATGTAAGGGGAAGAGAAAAATAGTTTTCAAAGCAAAGATATTTGCAATTTCTTCAGAAGTTTGGAAAAACACTTTCTGTTTGATGTCTTGCTGGCAGCAAATAGTCACTTTTTGGCGAAATTCGCCATTTTGAATCACAATATGCCATTTGTGTGAATCGTGTAGATGCAAAGAGTTTTTGTGGAGGGTTGGGGCGGTTGGTGAATATAAAAATGCAAGTCCTCAGGTGCCATATTTTGTGTGTATTTGTATGTCAAGTAATCCATTCGCCGATGCGTCAAGAAGAGCGTGTTTCAAATGTCGATTTTGCGCCCTTGAAAGATACTGCTGGCAACGCGAAGTGTTGTCTCCGGTAAAGAGAATGTCGTTGTGATTGCCAAGTGTGATTCAAACAGCAATATGATGAGATAACCAATTGCCAATCTCTATTCAGAATTGCCACTTCAAGAGCTGTGCCTTTCTAAGTGAGTAGCGCACTTGGGTGCGATTTGATATTTGTTCAAAGTTTTAAACGCAGAAGCTGTAGCTGTATTATCTCTAATAATAAAAAATTATTACACAGACCGATTGATTTGCTTCAAAAGACATTAATATGTCGTCAGGAGCCTCATGATTACTTTTATGTTGCTTGAATCTGCTTTTTGAACTTTCAACCACATGGCACCTAAGGAGTTGATAGCCTTGGATCTCAAGATGGTCCGAGGGTGAGTAAATTAACAACAAATGTTCAGTTTTACATGAACCAACAGCTCTCTATGAACAAGCAATGAAACAATCATTGTATTTTAATGAATGATTGTGCTGACCATGGTTACGTGTTAACATCATTGTTGTTTGCTAAATGTATATTAGTAGTAAAGCATTTTTTCTGAAGTTGTATTTAAAAGTCGCGAAATAACAATTGGGTGTTTAATATTTGCAAATGAGCTTCACAGAGCTTTATTTTGAACTTTAGTTTTGCACTTCATAGAGTTCTCGGGGAACGCAAAGGTTTGCGAGAGAACGCAAAAGCTTTGGAAAAATGTGAGGGAGGAGAACATTTTTTCGTCACCATGTATCTTTAAGGGGCTCCGTACCAGCCTGATCTCACAGGTATATTTCAAACAAGTTCCTAAGATTTTTAGAAAAAAAGCAATAATGAAGCCCTACTCGTAAACCTTCCAAATACGAATGAAAATAAGTCATGAGAGAATGTTGTTCATGCACATTTTCAAGTGCGTCTTAAATACTAAGATATCTGTTTTTAGGCACATGTTTGTGTGTGTCTGTTGTTTCAGTGTTTGTCATTTCACCCATGTGTTTCTCGATGAGGCTGGTCAGGCCACTGAACCTGAAACTTTGATTCCTATTGGTTTACTTTCGGGGGAAAGTGGACAGGTAAAGTCTTAACAGTGTTTCTGTTTACAGGTGAACACACACACAGCTCACTGTGGGCTGTCATTTGCTGGTAACCTCTAGATTTCATCACTTTTTTCTCTAGATCGTGCTGGCTGGTGATCCAAAGCAGCTTGGACCAGTGATAAAGTCGAAAGTTGCTTCTGCTTTTGGACTGGGAGTTTCTTTTCTTGAGAGACTGATGGGATTGCCACTTTACAGCTGCGGTGAGAGAGGCTACAATCCCAAATTGGTGAGTTGATCGGAAGGCCTGTGTGCTGCAGAATTGAGCTCCAAACCCTAGTAGAGATCTTCAAGATACAGGAACTGTCATCGCGTGACTTG
>NW_026634715.1:0-3900 GCF_024868665.1 Triplophysa rosa
CACTGTGAGTCTCGGCAGTGCAGCAGACGCAAGGTAACATCTGGGCTTCAGATCTGCACAGGTCGTCTCATATGCTGAGCATCATTACATAACTGGCTGTGGGTGATTATGATCATAAGGTGACCGTGATCAAAACCATGTCCCGGCAGCAGTGGATGACACAGGCACGAATCTGTCACATTCTGAAGAGCTCCGGAAAATCAGAGCGCTACGCAGGGGATTATGCGCTCATCTGGAACAATTACAAATGGCTAAAGTTTGCGATAGATAGATAGATAGATAGATAGATAGATAGATAGATAGATAGATAGATAGATAGATAGATAGATAGACGCGCATCAGAACAGACGGCACTGGATACAAAACATAAACCAACAAGTGCATTATGCTGCAGTAATGGTCCATATACCACGAAGAGCTGTTTCGAGCATTTTCCATTTGCCTCTCGCTGTGATGCTTCTTAAACCAGAGAGTTTAGCGGAATCAAAATCCCCGACCTGGCCGCATCACGAAAGCCCGCATCACCACCAAACCATATGCATATTCCCCGAGTCGCAGGTGATAAGTTCTCGACGATGCAATATAAGCACTACGTCCTCCTCCCCTCTCTCTCTTTGGGCTCTTGTCCAAGTCCCGCACGCTCCAGCGCCCGGCCCGTTCACTTTTCACCCCGCCTCAGTTCGGTGGGGTGGGGTAAGGGGGGAACCGCTTGCACCCTGGCCGAATGCCGCCGCGCTGCCTCTGGTATATAAACACACATTGGAAGCTCGCTGTGCGACTCGAACTCACATTGAGAAACTGTATGTGAAGAGAGAGAGAGGGAGAAGGAAAGAGAGAGATAGTGAGTAAAAGCGCACCAGAAAACGGGGTAGACGCACTACATTTATCTGAAGATCTTTTCTGCTCGTAGGCATCAAACTTCTGAGGATTATTTCTTATCATTTATTTCTGCGTCTTCCTTATGATCATTCTTTGATTTTAGTGCAATTTTTTCCTTAGAAGATTTTTTAAATAGTAACCAAATAGAGTTTCTAGACTACAGTTAAAAAACTAAATTACAAATTTAGAACAACATTTCCAAGTCAACTTTGACACATTTAAACCAAAATTACACATTTCAAAATTTCATAGGAATAGTTGAGACCGATTTATAATCTAAAATGATATACCAACATTCAACCTCGGTTTGTAATAACCAGCACTCGTTTAATTAACAAGAAACACAAAATTCTTGCATTTACTTTTCATCACTGAACTTTTTTGGTGCCACAATTTTTTTGACTATTTTTTCATCTGAAAAAAAAACTTTTGCTTTTCAGAAAAGTTGTAGCAAATCATATATCACAGAGAAGGCTAAGTCACTTAAATAGGCTACTCTTGAAAAGGCTATCCACTGTAGTGCTCATAGCTCCAAAGAGATACCCGGAGGTTCACAGCCATGCTCTTCGAGAGTTTTGACCTTGTCTCGGCGCTGGCGACGCTGGCTGCGTGTCTAGTGTCCATGGCACTTCTCCTGGCCGTGTCCCAGCAACTCTGGCAACTGAGATGGACCGCAACACGGGACAAGGGCTGCAAATTGCCGCTGCCCAAGGGATCCATGGGGTTCCCCATCATTGGAGAAACATGCCACTGGTTCTTTCAGGTAAGCACGAAATCTCTCAGCATCTCTCATTTCTGCTTTCCAAGTTTCCAGTCGCCTTGCTGTCGCACGCACACTGCTCTGGTGCGCGCCAGGCACCGCAAGTCTGTCTGTTCACAAGTGCATAGTCCCACTGTAGGTAGCTAACTTTGGTTGTTAAAGACACATAACGAAGCAGGATAACGTCCACTAATGTTTTTTACACGTGTTTGCTCGTGCGCAATATTGCGCTTTAAAAAGAGAACAACCTGCCGGTTAGTTATTCCCATGTGTGCAATTTCATCCGTGCCATATTTCCATGGTGTTAATAATCTGCCTGTTGTAAATAGCATAGGATTTTTGTTTCATACAGCCAGTTTTTAATCCACGTGGAACAACCTGTTTGCGAGTGCCAAGTTAGGAGCGCTGCCGTGCCAGAAATATTGTAGTCCTTGGCTTCTGATGCGCAAGAGTACACCGCCACTGAGCAGAACTTGTCAGAACGCGCACAAACTCTTCGGGCTCACGGAGAAAAGCGCGTTGCTGAGATGCATTGCAAATGCAGGTAATGTAGTGTAATCTGTGCAGTGATTTACAGATAGCAGTTCTTTATAATATGCCTAGTGTTTGTGTATATCCATGCGGGGACATCAGTGCCATATTTCTCGGTAAGGTAAATCCGGATGGTTCGGCTTGTGTTAGAAAGTCTAAGACCGCGTGCACATGAAAATAAATAAAGAAACAGGACGGGCATTGTAATGTTTTTAAAGCATTTTATTTTGCAATTACAGAACCTAACCCGTACCGTAGACGCAATAAAAGAAATGCAAGAAAAAATCTCTCAAGGCGCATTTGCGTATCGTATCGTGAATATACATGTTTTAGGAATTCTTTCCATTGGAAATCCATGGTGCATGTGGGGATGTTCTGGACACTGGCTTGCCGTAGCTGGAGTGGGTCGCTCAACATTTTGCTGAGATTCAGTAGACTGGAATGTCCTGGTCTGAGTGGTGCACAGATCAAATTCTTTTTGGTCAGGAATAGATTCTCCAAAGTTGATGACGCTCCAGTAGAGAATTTCCATGCAGTTGGCGGGTTTACTACAAAAACAAGCAAACTGATTTCTACTTTGAGTTATATATTTAAAAGTCAATAGGATCTGGATGTCCATTGTGCCAAAGTTATGTCACTTCATATTTCTGTAAGGGGTAACCTATACTGTACCTCATGGCTGCGCAGCAACTGAGAGAACACATTTTGAAATGTTTATATTTCTTAATTGTGCTTTTACAAACCTGCGTCTATTTTCAACCATCTGTGCATATCGATACATTTAAGATGTAATCCCTGTCGATTTACACAATTTTTGGTCCATATTTTGTATCTTCTAACTTTAATCTTAGCGGAACAGGGTCAGAATTTAAAAGTGGGTTAAATATGTGATTAGGACAGATATATGTCATATACATAGATGTGCGTTATAATTTTGCGCTGTGCTCCAGGATGTCCAAGATTTTTTTCTTGCTTTCTTGCCTCTTGTCTGTATATAAACCCAAATATGAGAATATGTTTTTTCAGATAACCACAAAAGCTCCAAAGGTTTCTTGTCTGTCTTGCACGACAATGCTCCAAGTGCCTGCTAAATATAAAGAGATGGTAAAATATTTTTAGTGTGTGCTACTTTGTGTTGGACTGGTGAGCCCAGATTAAATGTTAAACAACATTTTTGGAAAAAATACAATTCACATCAATGTATGAAAACACAAATGCACTGTCAGTGACAGAACACACAAATCGATATTGACGCATACATTCAAATGAGCGCATCCTGTTCAACATCCTGATTTTTTGCATATAATTGAATATCATTGTATGTTGAGTGGCAAAACTGTTAACCACGCTTAATATCAGTTTTTGAGGGCACAGTTTATCCGTCGGGCAACAGACGATTACTTCTACCCCAAGCTTCCACCTTGACCCAGATTGTTTCTGTCTGGGTGGCAAAAAAGCAGGCCTTCAGGGGGTCAGAGTCCCCCCTACCAAATGCACTCACACCCTGGGACAAAGGGTACAGGGCTTGAGGCTCTGATCAGAATTCCAGAGAGCATGGCCTGAACAGATCTGGGGATTTAGGAACAGTCATCCAGCGACCCCCTCTCTCGCTCTCTCCTTGGGCTTGTCGGGATTAGCAAGCATGAAACGGGCATGACTGGCACCAGCACGGTGTGGCCCCTTTTTCACCTCTGGAACGCACCACCAACCCCTCAAACAGCCTCTTGTCT
>NW_026634716.1:0-3886 GCF_024868665.1 Triplophysa rosa
CTCTCTCTCTCTCTCTCTCTCTCTCTCTCTGTCTCGGCTGCTGTTGAGGGTCTTTGTCAAGGCTTTGCCACTCAGACTGATGGAGCTCTTGACCTCAGTCCTTCATGACCGCTGCAGTCTGTCAGTCAGACATTTTTACAAATGCATCTAAATCCTGCTGATTATACCTTTAACCAACATAGAGTCAGTTTGTTATGTTCATTTGTTTATTGCTGATAATGTCTTGGATCTAAAGTAACAAACTGGACCTGATTATTTGATTATCATTTGTGATATTTTTTTCAGTTAAATACAAAAAAAACTAGTTTACAGCTTTTTTGGTAATATTTAGTTTATATATTCATAAAGATTTTTTTTACATGTATTATATACTTTTCTAAGTATACAATCCAGAACTTAAGCGTAGGTCAGGTAACCAAACTGTGTCCGAAATAATACATTTAACAATAAAAATGTTTTAACAAATATATTTGCTTGAAGATAATTAAATCTATTTTTACAAAATTTGCATGATCATGCATGACAATAAAGCACATTTGCCCCCTAAATATCAATTAATGTGAAACTATAAAAAATTGTACAGTAATTATATTTTGTATTATTGTAGTCAGACTATTCTAAATTAAATTCAGCACATAAAATACTACCATTGATATATCATTGCATTTTTGTATGCATTACATAAAAATAATCCAATATTTATTTACTGTACGTTACAATATAAGTTACTTAAAATTGTAATAATGAGGGTTAACACCTGCTTATTTGTCACGAAAATAACGACGTCACATTTTTTTCTGTAAGACTTACCTCATATTGTACTTGTTTGTTATACTAAACATACATATATAGTAATAATATTTCAGTAGAGACGCAGCAGGATAGTTTAATGTCTGAAACATAGCCGAGATTGACATGAAAGATTTTTCCATCAGTTTACGTGCAGTGTAGCAGTGTTTTCACCAGGCTCTCCATGTTACTCGGGCCGGTCAGTAATATCAGAGTGTTGAGAGGTCAATTAAAATAGATGGTGAGAGTGTGACCAGGTTAAAAATTGCTCTGCCCTTATAGAAGTAAAGGCGACAAGGCCATAAAATCCAATAAGAGCACGCACGCAGACGCACACGCAGACTGTGTTCCACATGGTAAAGTCTGATTGTTTACCTCTGTTAGTTTGGCTGACGGCTAGCCTTGCTTATGGCTAAGAGCCGGTGACAGCAAGACCACAGGCCTGTCCGACCCCCCCATACACACACGCACACACACACACGCACACGCGCACACACACACACAAATCCCTGTCATTCAAGAGAGCTGTACTGCATAGACCTGTAATTTAGCCACAGCTGTACAAAACATCTAATGAAAATCCAAAACAAGAAATTGAAAAAAAAACCCAACAAGAAAATGAAGTGTCTTAAATGTATTTCGGAATCCAGAGAATGGTAAATTTTAAAGCTACATTTTCTTTCCCTGTTTACAGTAAATGGGTTTGATGTGGTACTTGTGGTGTTCCCATAATTTAGACTGGAATCCAGTGGACCGGAGAGTCCAGGGTCATTCACCCGTTCTGTGTGTGCCGAAATTGTTGGTTTATCTATACTGTACATTTTAGATTAATGTGGTTGTGTTTGAGTTCACGGCTAAATGGTTAACGGTTTAAAAATGTTAATTTATTTATTTACTATTTTTGTTATCTTTTTTTAGATCAGCTGTTTTGACTGCAAGAATGAGTCTTGCGCGTCAATGACCACTTGGAGCTGTGGCTTTGCGCTTATAAAAAAAAATCACAGGCATGTCTTTAATGTCTCGATTTTTTTCTTCTATACACCTAAATGAGATTAAATGTAGAATGATTAAAAACATCTCAGATATTTCTCCTGGGAAAATGACAGAAATCTCACAAATGTCTCCATTAGAGTTTCAGAATAGAGTCTCAAAATGAGCTCAGATTTGCCAAGTCTGAAATCAATCGTCAATATTATAAAAAAAATCTCAATTTAATTTCAACCATTAGAAATAAAGAGACACAAATCTTAAAAATGAAGCAAAAAAACGGCTGTGGGGAGCACAGTTCAGCATTAAATCACAATTGACAAGAACAGCAAAATCTGTCCTGGACCTGCATAGTGGGACAAGATTTTGTCTTCGCTATTAATCAGCAGTTCTTAAAATAAATCAAAAGATCTTTACTTGGCTAATACGACACGGGCAGAACAATTCTAATGGTCCAGTGTGAACAAGCTGTCTCTGAACTAAAACAACTCCAAGAGCTCTTCCTAAAGGTAACGTGCACGTCAGTGTAGAAAACAGTGTTTTACGAGCATGTCAAATCAGCAAACAAGAGAAAGGTTTTGCGAGTTTTCTAAAAGAAAGTCCCAGGTTGGCTTAGACTTTGGAGTGGAAATCCAGTCCTGAATCCAGACTCTGTGCCGTCCCGTTGGGCTGAATCGTTGTTCAGATTTATCTTCATTCGCACGGAGTCCGATCAGAAATGCAGACACGAGCACATCTGTGTTAGAAAGCATCATAGGGGGAAATTTGCACACTGTCAATGTCAGAAGGTTCGGCCAGGGACTGTGAAAAAACGTTTTTTCTTAGTGTTACCAACCTAAGTGTTCCCGAAGATTCCAATAGAGTGTGTCACGGAGGACCCGGCCCTCCCAACGCAAGATAAAATGCCTCATAAAAGCGCGGAGAAGTGGGCCCATTTGTGTCTATTAGAGAGTAAAGTTCCAGCAAGCCAGCCGTTCCCGGCAACAGGGCTTGTCACCACCGAGATTCCCGCGGGATTGCGCTCTCTCCACCTGCGGCTACCGCGTTATTATTTCTCCTCTTTCCCATCTCATCCTTCTCCACGAACCCAGCGGAGGGCGAGAGCTCTTCCACTTTTGAAGAAGAGAAATGTTTGTGTTTGTTTCAGCCGTGGACTGTGAGCGTGGAAGATCCAGTGACTACAGACAAATGGAGTTATACAACTGATCTCACTAACTTTATCTGTGTTACGACAGTTCAATGTAGTTCATTGTGCGTTACTAACAATAATGTAGCAAACATGTACAGGAAGTGTACTGAACTGCAAATGTACCTCATTTCTTTAAGTGTGTACTTTTTTAAGTGCTTTGAGTTTTTCCAGTGTTTTTCTGTCCCAACACAACATGCAGAAAGTACCTTAAGTCATCCATTTGAATAAAATGTGTATATCCTTTTGAAAATACTATGACTTTTAAAGAAATTGCTTTATTTGTGTGAACTTCCAGGCTTCCGTAGTGTTTGAGAATCCTTTGGTTTTCAACACACACTTCACTTTAAGGTTTAGTTTTAAAGAATTTAAAGACTTAATTTTCTATTAATTTTTTTAATTGCAGCTGTGCACTAATGATTTTTTAATTCACGGTTCTGTGCAATGATGGGCTGAAAAAATTGGTTTTCATATATCGCAAACTATTTACAATAAGATGCACTTTGCGATAGATAAATTGTGATTGAATGCATTGTGATGAATAGTTTCATCTTATTTGGTTCGCAGTTGAAAGAGAGATCCAACGCATCCATACAGAATCTGCTGGTTCAGTGTTATTACCTCTCACGTCGTTTGATTCACTTTTATGGCAATATGGCAACTCATAAAAGTGTGTCTGACCACAATGAAAAATGACAGCTTTAGAGTTTCAGTTTTCAGTTTTATGTTTCTGCAGATACCCTTGCAAAAAAAAGAATACTTCGAGTTAATTTAAAAACAAGTACTTTTTTATTTTAAGTTTTGGGTGTACTTAAGCAAAGTTCAAGTATATTTTTCAGTATATTTAAATGTTGTATTTTAAGTATATTTTTAGGTTTGATTTTAGTTCCTTTTCATGTACGCCTAAGCAAAGTTAACTTAAAT
>NW_026634717.1:0-3876 GCF_024868665.1 Triplophysa rosa
TCGTTTTCCTGCTCTGCCTTGTCTTGTTCTGCGTATCCCTTATGAGTGAGTTTTGTTTGTTTATGATTTTAGTTCTCGTTTTTGTCCCCCTTGAGTGAAGTTTTTGTTTTCCCTTTTGTAAAGATTATTTTGTTAATAGTTGTTCCCCCCACGTGGGTTCTTGTTTTGTTTTATTTTGTTAATAACCATCCTTGTTAACCCCTTCATCCCCGCTGCCTGCAATTGGGTTCTCTTCCCCTGAGATTCATGACAATTTGAGGTCTGAAAAAATACAGAGCATCTTTTCTGTTATTTTCACCCGTTTTCATTTTCTGCAAATAGAAACAAAATTTTATTTGAAATCTGGGAGAAATATTGTTATTAGTTCAAATAAATATACTAATAGTTAATTAATAATTGTTAAAAAAAACAAAAGATATCATTTTACCTAAACACATGGCCTTCATAAATAGTAAATTCAGAAAAACAAAAAATAATTTTGACATGGTCTCTTAATTTTTCTCTTAATTTTGTAGATGTGTATATCTGGCGTAGCATGAGTTCTGGCAGGTCACGTGAGTCTAGCTTGCATCAGCCGATCACATGAGGTGCAGCTAATCAACGTTAACCAATAGTCATACAACATGTACTAGACTGCGTCCTATTTAAGTTGCCTTTCTTTGCTTCTTATCAGCTGCTTAATCATGCCGCATTCAAAACCCATCTCCATCCCCATCTCCTCCATATCTGCCCGTATCTGTTGGATCATTTTAATTAATCCTGTTACGCATCATGAACTGTTCTGGTTCCCCAGGTGGAGGGACATGTATTGCTACGCTCCCGCTCTGTCCATGCATGGCTGCATATTTAAATATTTGACGACAGGGATACTGACAGAAATGTATATATGGATGTATGTAGTCTTGCAGAAAAAGCATTTAGCTACCTGCACCACATTTCACTCTACACGGTATGTGACAGATAGACTTTTATTTTGAAAGTCACCTCTGGCAAAACAAAATGGCAAACTTCATCCACTCCAAGTTGTGTCCCAAATGACATACTATTCAACAGGGCTAGTCAACTGGCGGGCCACGGGCCAAATGCGGCCCGCCAATCATCTTTACCTGACCCGCCTTAACATTTCAAATAAGTGGAGACTTTAAGAACGGTGTGCTTTAAGAAATGCACGTCCTAAGACGCCACATCTTTGAAAGTCCCAAACGCTGTTACATTCATTACGAAAGTATTTATTAATAATGATTGACGAATAAAGCGATTTGATCGGTCTGTCCATGAAATTTAACTATTTACAACGTTATAATCGGCAATCCACAGCCACAGGCAGTCAATTTGCACACGCGATATGTCGCGTTCCAAAACACGTCTTTTGCCCTTAAAAGTAACTGCAGGAAGGGTACACCACGTGAACTGTTAAGGGAAAAACTGTGTTGTTTTTATTACTGCATTTATTTTGTATGATTTAAATGGCCAAATTTACGAAAAACAGCTGTTCATCTCCTTCCAGAACTCGCACTACAAAGGATCTGCCCATCTAATTGCGTGGACTACATGAATGCGATTGGAATTCACCCAAAGATGCGATAATAGCGTCCAGTTTTTTGCACAGATCAATTGATTCGCTTTATAATACGCCAGTTTAACGTCAAGGGGCAGGGATTACTTTTGTGCTGATTGTAGTAGCATTTTTTACTTTCATTGATGACTTTCATTAATTCAACCAAATATCTTCAAAAATAGGCTATCTTCTTGAAAAAACAATGCCACCCACATCTTGGATGGAATGATGGTGAATAAATGAACAGCAATTTTATTTTTGAGTAAACTAACACTACAAGGAATATAAAATTAAATTAAAAAGACAATATCACAACAAACAATACTTTCGTTGGGAACGATATGTAGATTTGATAATATTTGATAATATGAAATATGATTTTATTTTTTAAGAGAAGGCAGAGTAGTGAATGTTACGACAGGCAGGACTCACTTATGGCATTATCATAGAATTTAATAGTAATACTAAATTATGGCTTTCAGGTTTCAGAAGTTATGAGAAAACTTGAATTGTAATAACTAAAACTGCATGTATGCATTTGACGCTGATGCAATTTTATGAGTAATGTAAAATATTATATTGAATATTTGTTGTTAAATTACAATAAAATGTTTCAATAAATACATTTAAACGATATCAGGATAACCAACAAAATCTTTTTTCTTGTGCATTATGTATTGACAATACAAACCAACAAATCCACGCGAAACTGTGCAACGTAAACTGTTACCCACTGCCGTAAAACTGAACTCCGGCGACTGCTTTCTCCTATGGTAAGTATTACAGACCCTTCCATCTCCCTATACTGTATAAGAGTATCTCTGGTGAAACCAATTTTATGGAATCTGTGAGTGTTAATATAAAACCAAAGTCTCTGCGATCTCGATATCTTGTATTCAGTGTCGATATAGAAGTGCAGTGTGTTGAAATAGATCAGAGTGCCGAACTCTGCTCCTGCAGATCTAACTTACTACAGAGTCAAGATCCAACCCTGGATTCACCAGTGCTGTTAGATCTTCAAAAAAAGCCAAAGACTTTGATTAGCTGCTTCAGGTGTGTTTGAACCAGAATCTGCTGAAGGCCAGCTCTCCTTTAGCTGGATTGAGATCTGCTGAGATTGACCTGTACTGTTTTGCCTGAATGGGTATAGTATGAATGCGATCGGCCGTCGTACACCATATTGACGTGATCATGTAATCACATAATTCTTCTTCTGTTCCTTTTCAATGGCGGGTGGCTTGCAACTTACGTTTGAGGTGCATATCCGCCACCTACTGTACTGGAGTGTGGGCCATAGATTTGCCATGTGATGTAATGACAAGCGCAACAGCAAACAACACATGAAACAAAGCTTTCAATTTTCTTCAAGTACAGCACATTCAGAGCTTTTAATTTTCATGTATTTTCATTTAAACCTTGTAGGCCTATATGCTTTTGATAAAAGTAAACAATTTAAAGGAATACAACAGCTTTGTGATTTTGCAATGCATTTTCTCAGTTAAATATGTTATAAATATTATTGTGCTAAGTATGTTTTAACATGGACGTTATCCAAATGTTATCCGACCACGCTCTCGTTTAACTTTCACTTTCTCCTCATCTGTTCTTTTCTTTCTGTCATGATCCCAGTCTGTGTTCCCCTGTTATTTTGGACTTTTATATTATTTCCTGTCTTGTGCCCTGTTTTGTAGTTCTTTGTAGTTTCCCCAGGTGTTTCTTGTTTCCTTTGTTACCCAAGTGTATTTAAACCCTAGTGTTTCCTTTGGTGTCGGTCTTTGTTTTTATGTTCCTGTCCAGTTCTTGGATTACCTTGGTTTGTTTTTGCCTTTGTTTATATCATTAAATTCAAAACTGCATGTGGATCTACTCTCTGCCTGGTTCCTCTTCGTTACACTTTCCTTGTCCATAAAACTTCACAATTTTTTGTCTCTTGAAAGTATATCCGTTAAAACCACCTGATTAAATTGATCCTGTGAATAATTATGATGTATTTTGTTATATCTGCGAGTTAAAAAAAACATTTAAGCAATATATCGTCGCTGTCGGGCGGAAACCTCCTATGTCCTCCTAGGTCAATTTCATATTTTTTCACAAATCGATGCTATTGGTCAGTCCCCATGTGGGTCTGTTATTTTTACAAATTAATAACCAATCTAAAGTGTTGAAAATAGCTTGAGAGCAAATCTCTTAACTCCATTGGACACTTCAACTGTCTGAGAAGTCTCGTAACTCCACCTCTTCTTCACTCCGCGGGAGCTTCTCGGCATTACGTCTCCTGATTGAAAGTTTTTTAGATAATAACGAGTGAAAATAGTTAG
>NW_026634718.1:0-96045 GCF_024868665.1 Triplophysa rosa
CCATTGAATATTTGGATATGGTTTTAGTGATTAAAATACACGTGCAACACATAACGATAATAATTAAATCGTAATTAGTTCTTATCCAAACTCTTTAGTTCTAAGAATAAGAACCAACTGAGAATATTATCATTAAAAATATTTTTTGATGATGTTTGCTTTGAGATTTAAGTTGAATCGTCCCACCCCGTTTTACACGCAAAAAATGTTAATAAGGTTTCTGTAAAGTAGACAAGTTGTGGGGTTATGCGGATTGTCTTGGTTCTGATAATGACTAAGTGGGTTTGTGAGGCTCTCATGTGTCACGGCGCGTCAGGGAGGAGCGCATCCTCTCGCCCGAGGTCATGATAACACTCTGAAGGGGCTGGTCATGTTATTTCAAACTCCTGCTGTAACACCATCATCATTCGTTGGCACGAGTTTCTCCTTTCCTCTCTTCAACATGCAGATCAACTTCACTGCTGCAGGCGAAGATTTGCAACTCCGCATTACACGAGTCCCGTCGCATTAAAACACACATCAAACTCTCCTCTCATCTGCTTCCAGGGCTGCTGCTTCAACACCTACGGTGTGTCACCGGCACGTCTGATGTGCAGTTAGAACTGCACGTCCTAATAAAGATCAACAGAGAAAGATCTCAATAGTTTCTTTCCAGGGAGCGCAGGTTGAAATTTGCTCCTCAAATGTTTCTCCAAAAACACTACGATCCACGTGATATTTGACAGTGCTTCTTTGAAGAGAAACGTGTGAATTTAACAAAAGCCTCTCACCTGTAGTTAACAAAAACTGCTGGCTAGACTGTATGTTTACTTCCTTTTGTGTCTTTTCATTCAAGGAGAAGCATCTGAGACAAAGGTAATTTCTTAAGAATGATTCAATTTGGAATGTTATGGTAAAGATTTTAATATAAGCTATATAATATAAGCGATTCTAGTATAAACAGAGTAATTATATATCCTTCAAAAATGCAAGCGAAAGTGCTGCTGGACCAGCGTTTGCATGTTGCGAAGCGGTCTATAACTGTATAAAAGTGAGCTTGGACTTTCTCTGGGGAGATCGGGCAGCGTTGAAGTGTTTTTGGGCCAGTGGAGGTTGTACAGTATGTGTGTTTTACAGGTGTGTGGGATGAGACGAAGATTATTCATGCTTCACTTCCTCCAGAGCTGAGTGAGTGACAGAGAGAGAGAGAGAGAGAGAGAGAGAGAGAGAGAGCGAGAGAGCAGGGATGGATTGTGTGACAGACAGTAGGAACGTTTTGGGCTCTGGAGACAATAGAAGTCTCAAGTCCTGAATGCCCTTCAGCTCAAGACTCACTGTGTGTGTGTGTGTGTGTGTGTGTGTGTGTGTGTGTGTGTGCGTGAGTGTGTGTCAGGGTTTTACACTGGTAAATGTTAGTTACCTAGGACTGAAACATTTACAGGTGTAAAATAATGACCAGACTGATGACAGATAAATGTGAGTTGAATTTATCCAGCGCTTGTTACAGGGATGTTATTTTATGGGGAATTATGAGTTTTTTTGGTTTTTGATAATTCTGTTATCAGCGGGAAATCAGCATGGTGTCTTATTAAGGTTTTGTTTTACAGATGAGAAATCCTCCTCATTTCTTATATTAAGTTATAATCAGAACAGTTCCTGAATTTTCAAAGCTGGATAAAAGGAAACATGTTTACTTAAAGTTGAAATGTAGTATTTATATAGTAGAATATTTGTAGAATGTCTTTGGAAATGCAGCTGAAAAATATTCCTAGACTATAATATTCTCGACCTTGAATTTGGTCATTTTTTTATACAATTAATAGTATCGCACTTTCTGATGGGCTTTTTTCACATACACTTGTTTAGACTACATGCTTATCTTGACTCATTTTTGGTAAATCTGTGGTTCCATTTATTCTTTTGCTTGGGTTAATCTTCATCATTATCAGCAGGCTTAATGGGAAAAACTGTGTGTGTGTGAGACAGAACAGACTCCCGTGTGTGTGTGTGAACTTGCCCTTTTTACCCCCGATCCTTTGTGTGCGAGGAGATAAGCAGCCATGTTGTGTTGACTTTCATGTGAGTATTGATGTTGTGTGAATTGGGCTTCATTAATTTTCTCTGATATTTGGCCACTTTTGATTTGCAGATTAGGTTTTAACTTTTGCCCCCCTCCCCGCTGGCGTCGTGGTGCGGAATATTAAAGCAGATGGAGGACGGCCGGCTTTAAGGACATCGAGCGGCTCGGCCCAGCGATCAGAACTGAATATAAATAGTTTAATTAGTCTGTTAGTTCATTTGGAAATATGAACACTTATCTAAAGGGGGATGTTGAATTTCCAGTGGAGCAGAGACGAACATTGCTGACTGCTGGAAAAAGCAAAAAATATGCGAAACTTAATTAGGGAGGAACATCACAGCGGTTGAGTGTTTATTCGGCAGAGAACGTGTCTAGGAAATGCTTTTCTCATTTCTCGCCCTGTGAAGACATGTGGCCGTGCAGAGCAGCGAAATTTGCTTGTAGAAAAGTTTTGGTTGGTTGGTTTTTCACGATTGCAGTTATTGAATCAGCTGAAAGTCAGAAGTCTGGCTGCAGGTTTGAGATGCACAACTGCATATTGTAGTCAACATGTATAATCCAGTTTAACCCATCTGTGAGCTTTCTGCAGTCGCTCTTCTTCAGCCGTAGTAATGAGCTGTTGGATTGTGTTCTGGGCTGTTTCTGTAATGACCCTGAGACAGCAGAGGTCAGAGTGTGACTGCATTCTGCTCCAGCTAATTATCATCTGTGACTCTGATGGGCACAGCGTGAGGTCACCGAGGTCACGAGACGGCTCCTGTGATTCACTCGTTTCTGCCCACAGCGGGCGGCGGTCCCTCCTGAACATCCCTGCCCACTGTAACGCCAGTGACGGGAGGACCTGGGCTTTGATTGGCACCATCATTAAACTTCCAGAGCAGACAGACTGTGACCCCGCGCCAGTCTTGACCCCCGTCTGCTTTTTGAAACACCTTCGCTGCGTGCCGGTGACATGACTGTGACATTTCCTGCAGGAAATAACAATCACAAATGAGATCTCTTTAATATTTCTGTTGTTTTTTGCTAGTGCTCAGATTGACCAACATAAGACATTTCTCGCCAAATGATTTGAGGTATGTTATTCACACTTTTTTTTAATAGCTTTGCTATTTTACCTTAAGTAAACAACAGTAAATGTGATCTTGATCTGTGAAATATGAATTAGTCATGTGCAATAAAAAGTCACATTTTCTTATTTAGTTTCTCCAAATTCAAATGGATTTTGCTTTCTACAATTGCATTACTGCTCTTACGGTACAGCGCCAAACGTATTATTTGATTCAGTTTTAATTCCTCCTAAATAATTTTAGAGAAAGTTTAATAAAACACAATGAAGAACTTCATTACGAAGTCTCCTGAGATATAAAAGAGCGATCTGTGAGGCACATAATTTTCCGCTAGGTTGCCTTGATTTACTCTTCAGATCAGGCGCCTGATATACAAACACACGAAACGAGCATTGAAAATCTTTTCTTTAAGGATTAAATCCATGTTTCACAGATGTTTGATCTATGGACGCACTGTGTGTTAGAAGGATTAGAGTTCGTGTTAGGTGTGAGGTGAGAAACAGTTAGTCGTTACTGGATTATTTACAGTTTGCGGCACTAACTGCAGTGTTTTTTAATGTTTGAAGTGCTTCTGTCCATCAGTTAAAGCATGTCTCCTGAACTCAGGTGAGGCTGTAAAGGCCGTCTCTTTAAGACTGCCGCTCGTACGCCGAGAGAGATGGTGGTGTGCCGCTGTAAATGAGTCCCTGGCGGTGACACCATGCTTGCTGGGTAATTTGGACAATGGGGCATTTGACAGCTCACCCATCACGGCAACTGCACCCTGGGGAGGAACCCGTCTCTCCGGCTTTTTCCTCGTTCTGTCAGACTGATGGAGCTGCTCTCTAAGTAGCAGCATCATTCTCCAATCAACCAACAAAATAGCTTTTCATCCCGGACCAGGAAAGAGGCGAGAATGTGAGAGGCTCTCTCGCTCTGGTTTTGAGAGCAGACTACGTGTACACTTATTTGACATTTTTGAGTTAGGAATGTCGTCTGTGGTATGATTTTTGGCCTTGTGGTTTTTCATAGAAAAAGAAAAAAATGCATTAATCCTTACATGATTGTGTTCAAGTATTTAAAGCAGCATATTCAGATATTTGGGTAACTGGCTGCAGGTTTGGACGTGCGGTTGCCATCGACTTGTGAAATCTAGCCACAGTATCGCTCTGTTGCCATGACACCTCGGGAATTAATTTCTCTCCGTGCACTGTACTTATCATTTCCCTGGGTGAGAAGTGAACAAAGTCTGTTCTTTGAATGGAGATTTCAGGTGCCGGAGGAATGCGATTGTGAGCTGCGGGAGAGGGCTGATTCAAAACTGAAACCTTTAGTATTTGCGATATATGCATAAGATCTAGTATAGAAGTCTGTTAATATTGCAGCGTTTTTAAATATTTAAGATGCTGAAAAAATGGATGTACTTTTTTAGCTACACTTCATGGGCACAGAGCTGATCTTCTGTAACGTATGGTAGCAGCAGGTCATAGATGAATGCAGAAATGAACTTTATAACACCAGCTGAGCGGTCTTTAATTCAGTCTGACTTTCAGCGGTCTTCTGCATCCTGCAAGTTGTTATATTTCACCAAATATAAACACACACAGTGTATATAGGTAGTTAACAAATAAACCATGTGACTTATGGTGTGACGTAGCAAAACATTTGATAAAAACTAAATGAAGTTAATCTCTCTTTATAAAATTTTATTTTATAAAAATAAATGTTAACATTATAAAATAACGTAGTATGTTTTCTACATTTTTTTGCTGTCACACCATAGGAATCATGGTACAGTTTATTTTCAACTGCCCACATACACGGTATATACAGTATATGGTACTATATACAGTATATGTATGTAGAGTTTGGTTCCAAAATGAGAACTCAAACGTCATGTTTTTTATTGTGCATTCCAATTAATATCAATCAAACTGCAGTTGGTTTGATTTGATTTAAGCCATAACTCAACAAATACAACTAGCCCAATAAAACGCAATAAAAATATGTTAACATAATAAGTTCTCATTTTGGAACCAAACTCTTCATATATACTGTATATATATATAACATTTTTCCCCATTATAGTGCATCCCTCATATAGCTACATCACTTCTGATTGTTTGGCATCTTATACAAAAGTATCAAATACAGACTCATATACAGTGATATAGCATAAGATATTAAACATCTCTCAGCATCCCAAAATGTTGCATGTCTTTGTTAGACCTTCCAGAAGCGTTCGGAGTTCATCCTGTTTTTGAACGGGGCCAGCGCTGAAGTGAGTGTCATGGCAACTGTATATCTCTGCAATCCCTCGCCTTCTGTTCTGACCTAGAAAGAATGAAATGATTGTGTGTTTCCTCTATCTGTGAGGTTACACAATAATCACCCGCTGTTAACTGTTATCAGACGCTCCCCAACATACAGAGCGTACGCTGGCACACCGACTCATTTTTCCCGCTCGTCTAAGCGTAGAGAGAAACAGAAGGAAGCGTTCTTATCTGCCGCTTGTTCGTTTCTTATTGAATGCGTTTCGTAATCTTATCTCCGCTCCCCTTTCTTGAGTATTCCTACTTATGTGTGGAGCCGAATCAATTCTGCTCATTCATTTTTTGCAATTACAGGGTTCTATCAGCGTTTAGATAAGCGCCACGTGGATTGAAACATGCTAACGGCTGAGCCCGCCCACCGCCGCCGCCCCTGCGTGTGCATTGGTTGAATAATTCATTGAGTTTAATTTCTCCTGGTGGTTCAAATCTAGGCTCAGTTAAGCTGAGGCCGTAATGAAATGTTTCACACCGGAATCGATCCGACTCGTGGTGCGTTAATGATGTCGTCTTTACTTCACATTAAAAATACTTCAGTTCATGCCTTGTGATGGGAACGCAAAAAGGTACTGGAGCGTGATAAGTGTTTTCGACATTACTATAGTAAAACCAGGAGTAATATATTATGTACCACAGCCATGGCAACAGTTTCTTTTGTAACGTTAATCTCGGAGGTCACAGTGACACTTAATAGATTATTTTAGATCTCAGAATTGTGTGGCTGACATCCTGAAATCCCTTTTAGTCATGACTGTTGAGTAGAGGCCGTTCATCTTTTAAATCTACCGCACCTCATATTCTCATCATTCTTGCTTTCTGTGCAGCAACAGAAGAGAAAATAAGAGCGAGCGAGAGCAGGACGCAGGATTTATGCCGGCGTTCACGCTTGACTCTCTCCTGATGGAAGAGAAGCGCAGTTGAGGATGATACACTGCTTTCCTGAGGACCATAAATCTGGACGCGCACAGATAGAATCCAGCTTATCTTTCACAAAGCTGTCAGCCAGCTGATATCGCACATGTTGAGAATATTTGTGGAGATGTGTGTGTACCTGTGTATAGTCCTCATCACATCAAGTTACAAACTATCGCAAAATAGTTCCACTAATGGCACTGCACATCATTACTTATCATTACTGTTTTGTGCAGATCATAAGAATCACTCATTCATGAATTCAGCGAGCACAAAGAAGGTTGATGTCTATTTATTGTCTTTGTATAATTTATGCTACACAATCTTTTCATTTAATTACAGTTTGATCAATTTTACACAAACTCACTTCTTTACAGTGTGCCTGATGCAAACCATGAGAATCTGCACCAGTCTGTTGAAGGCCAGAATGTTGACTCCATTTCCTTCTCTCTCCGTCAGAAAGCATCTCTCCGGTCGTTCCTTCACTCCTTCAGGATTCATTTCCCCAAATCATGTTATTCCATCCAGCAGCTCGCTTGAGCGCTTCGCGTTTTCTCCTCATTTGACAGCGCGCTGGCGATGCCGTTTTGAATGCGCTCAGCTGCATGCTTTCCTATCTATTGTCTAAGTTGTATTGCGATATTTCCTCCTGTGTTCAGCTGCAGCGTAAACTCAAACGTCGGATGCTCTCTTGAAAGCATTTCAAGTGCAGCGAAATCCCGTTAAAACACGCATTATCCCGAGACAGCGGTTTTCATCACCCGTGTGGAAAATCCAGCCTGCATTAAACGCGGCACGCGCTAAAGCCGAGCCGCTCTGGGGAAGTTCTTCTTTAATTGAAAAAACAATTAGGCTTTGGGTGATGTAGACGCTTTGTTGCGCCAGACTTCCAGTGAACCCGAACTTAGAGACTCGGAGGAGACATCATTTATTCCCGTCAGAATGGATTGTTTGGATACGCGTGAGCTGGCGTCTTTGCGCGGGCAGCACAAGCAGAACCCGTGTTGTTTTTAGATTGTGTGTTCTGCCTTTGAAGAAGTCTGGGCTTTTACAAACTATAAAGCCAGCGTGAACTCCCCAGATGTGGCGCTTCATCTGCGATACGCCATATGAATGGGAGGTGAAGAGGGCTTTGTAAACTCCACAGCGCTGATCCTGCAGCTGGATGTGTTTGTGTTCTTACATGAATGTTATCAGGTCATCGTGGAGACGAGCGCACTTTGTTTTCGTTCTTTGACTTCACAAGTCTCTGGCATCTTTTACTGCTAAGATGAGGCTTTGATATTGCCGTGGTTCATGATACATGATGATCTTAAGTGTCATGTTTTGGACCAGCAAATAAAGATCTCTCGAGATGTTGATGCAGGCAGGGGGGGTTTGTGAGCCCCGTGAGTTTAGGAAGCCATCAGAGATGCTGCAGCTCACCTGAAGCCCAAGCGCATGTGTAGCGGATGCAGGCAGTATGCGGTAAAGTGAACAGATATATACTGTGATCTGACGGGTCACTGCTCGGCTCGGCTTCCATATCACAGCTTGTGAGAGCGCGTTTCATTTTCGTGAAGCGATCCAGCAAGAGAAATCCAATTGAAAGATTTGTGCTGGAATATTCACTCTGGCTTCGCACTTGCTGACCTTCTATAACATCTGCTTCTCCCTTTCTGTCTCTTTCTCTTTTCATACTTTCAGACATTCAGTCTAGTCATTTTTGAAGTCATTTGAAAATGAAAATTGATTAGAAACGCTGAGAGTATGTAGAGAGTTTAAAGGGATGGTTTACCCAAAATTATAAATTGTCATGTCGTTCAAAACCTGTGTATGACTCTTTCCTCTGCAGAACACAAACGAAAAGAGATATTAGACATTTTTTGGTCGTTTTATTTGTAGAATGCAAGTCAATGGAGACAAGTGTTGTTTGGTTATCAACGTTCTTTAAATATCTTCTTTTGTGCTTGCAAAAGAGAGACAGTCATACAGGTTTTGAACTACACGAGGGTGAGTAAATGATAAAATAATTTCCATGTTTGTTTGAACTATCCCTATCCCACAAGTTCTTTTGCATTTCTTTCTATTTAATTTCTTTATGTACCATTTTACGGTTCTATCACCATTCACACCACTATCACCGTTCTTTACGCCCCATTCCATTTCATTTGTTTTAAAATGAGCGTCATAAAAATACATCTTAAACCAGCCTGGAGGGCTTTGATGGTTTTAACTGGTATTAACTAGTCTCCCAGCAGGCTGGTGTTCGGCTAGACTAATCTGATTTCAGCCGGATTGATGCTAAAACACAATTACTTCCTTCAAATATTTGTTTAAATTTGACTTGTTTGTGCACACACAAGCAGCATGATCCAAAATCACGTCAGTTTATACTTTAAAGCTTTGATTATAGTATTTTGCTGTTCTGTTTCTCTACGGAAAACACTTCTGCAAATTCTAATAGACTCTGTGGGAACTTCTATAATGAAATTGTAATTTCACATCATATGGAAGCAATTGAGTACTTTTCAGATTAAATTCAAAGTAAAGCATTTGAGAAATCGGGGTTAAGGCGTATGGTCCACCAACAAACTAACTTGTTGTGAGTGACTTCAACAAAAACATTCATCACTGGAGATGAAACACTAATTGCCTTAAGCGTGTTGTTTTAGTTTCCAGAGGTGAAGAAGGTCGAGCGGTGGCTGAACGGTGTGTCTGCTTACGCAGAGACGGACCCTCAACACTTTTTATTCAAGGTCATACCCCTTTCATTTCTGCTTTTTCTCGTTTGTGTTTTTTATTTTATGGGAAATCAAGAAGCCTGCTGTTCTGAGAAGAAGGTGTGGTTGACTTTTCTAGATGTGATTGCGATAACAGGCCCAAACTCAAATTACATCCCAGAGAACCAGCATCAAAGCGTGGCAGTGTGGCGTGAAGATTTCCCCCAGCGTGACGGCATGCAGACGGGGCGGACCCCAGCTCCGGCCCCCTCGGACCGCCGTATCTACACTACAATCATCTATGAGGGGGGCAACTGCTCACTTCAGTTCACAATAGTGAATAAACAGTGGTTAAAGACAGGCAGGTGTGACGGGCAGCGCACGTGTGGACACATGTGCTGTGTTACGAAACATATCACGAGGTTGCGTGATGAATGGGGATTGTTATGTGTGTCTCTTCACCCATTGGAGAGCTCAGAATCAGTGGGGACTTGTTGGCGTGACAGCATGTTTTTGTCGTGCTTTTCCTTTTCTCAAGTGCTTTTTCTCTAGAAAGCGTCTTTTTATTCTCTTATATTTATTATTTCAGGCACTCTGGAGGTTGATGAATTGGCGCTTGCATGCAGGGACAACACACTAAACCCTTTCATGTCTCTGTCTGATCTCTCGTCCCTGCCCTGCTTCAGACAGATAGAGAGAAATAGACCGCTGCTCCATGAGTTTCCTACATGTGCGAGTCTGTTTTTTGGGTCAAGGTCTGGCAGGCTGGTGGGAGGCACTGGTGTCTGATAGCGTGATGAGTCTTAGAAGACTATCATTGGTTTATCACAAGAGAAAAAAATCTGTAGCTCAGGCACTTGCATAGGTTGGATTAGCCCGAGAATGCATGTACTAATGTATAGCTAAATATATAGCTGGATGGTAACTGTAAGCTACACTGGATGAAAGCCAGCTTCTTAAATGTAAATGTTCCTAGAGGCATTCAAGATAACAGTGTGTGTCTGTGTGTGTGTTTGTGCACACGTGGTGTGTGTGTGTGTGTGTGTGTGTACAGTATGGGTTTGTATGCATGCGTGTGTGACTGAGATAGTGATCATGCTTGGCGAGGCAGTTTTACCAGGACATGGTTCTGGTCCACATCTAATTGTTGAGCTGATAAACCTCCCCTGCTCTGCTCAGATACGCCCCACATGCCCCCTCCTCCCTCGAGCTCAGGGCCATGAAGCACAAACAGTTGATGAGAAGCTTTTTGTTTGTTTGTTTGTTTGTAGTTTGCTGTTACTCACCCCATAATAATGAATAAATGTTAATGTGGTGAGCTACTTGTGAGAAATACAGCAGCTTTACCCAAAGATTTGAAGCTATTACTAGCTTTGAAACTAGCTGTAACTGGTTTTGTTAAAAGTATGCCAGTATTTGTTGCAGTAATCTACTGATTACATTACTGTGATTTTTAAAGGGGTTGTTGGGCACAGTCGTAAATTACTGGTAAAAATCAGTGTAATGCACCTCACCTGAATTATTATTGTATAAAATGGCTTCCCTAGGATAAGACTGCAATGTTCAAGAATAGTTAGTAAGTCTTGCTTAGTTGGCAATCATTGTTACATTAGCAACTGCACAACAACACCTTAGCAACTGCTCTGCAACATCTTATAACTGCACAGCAACACCTTAGCAACTCCACAGCAACACCTTAGCAACTCCACAGCAACATCTTATAACTGCACAGCAACGCCATACTGTTAAACTAAACAGCAATACCCTACAGCAACATCTTACAACAGCAAAAAGAACTTTCAAAGACAGCTTCCTCTTTTTCTCGTGTTAAATGACACGCACGTGTAATGTGGTCCATGTTGAGGGGTCAGGTCCAGGCCACGGCGCTCCTTCAATTAGCAAGTGATTAGAGGCTGATGACAGGGCAGGTGTGATTTAGGACCAACCTGTGAAGAAAAGCAGACACACACTACCCAGAAACCCCTGGGGCTCTGTGTGCTAATGCAGTCCTGTAACATCACGGCTGATATTGATGTGAAATCACTGCTGTGTACTGGCAGGGTTTGTGAGACACACAGTCTGGACTGGGCCAGCGTGTAGCGAAGCAGTGAAGAATCTTTGATGCTGCATTTTAACCTCTTGCACACTTGCGCTCTCTCTCTGTGTCTCTGTAAATAATTGATGCCTGCCAGTCGGGTGTTAAGAATAGAAAACGTATTCAGAGGTGACGAATATCTCTGATAATGTCTTTCAGCTTCCCTCTTGTGGACGGCCTGGAATCAGAGGTCGGATATTTGAGTGTGTCCACAGAGCACTTACAGCAGATTCTCTCTTATTTCTCAACTGGAATTTAAATAGCATGTTCCTGTATACCTTTAGCCATGAGGTCTGTTGCTTCAGTTCAGGCAGATACATATAGGTGTGTGTTTGAGAAAAACACTGATCTTTCATTCCAGAAATGTTTGAGAATCATTTTATTACTGCTGGTGGTTTTTCTCATAATAGATGTGTAAATTGTCTACTTGGTCATCGTAGAGCTGTGACATGTCTGTTTTATCCTATTGGTCAAACTGCCAACATGTGCCCATTGTCAAATGTTTTTTTATTCCTTTCCTATTTTTATTTTGATGTTAAACTATCCAAACCTAATCAATTTGAATTATTTTACACAGAGGTTAAACCTCGAATGCTGTCAGTTCAAGCTGTATGTACAGTGACAAATTATTACAAATTGTTAACATTTCAGGAATATATGTTTTTCTGAATTTTATTCATTTCTTTTTGCATTTTGTTCAAAAGTTGTGTAAAACATTTTTTTGTAATCATATCTAGTTATTATTTATATTATATATTAATCATATTTATTTATTATATTTACATTAACGATACGCTCAGTTTATAATTCAATACGATACACGATACTGGGTTTATGATTAAGGTTGCATCACGGTATTTGTAACAAATTTAAAAATATGAAACTGGCATTCAAATGACAGATTTTTTTCCCAAAACATTAACAATTTTTAGTAACATTTGCTATTTCGTTTAAGAATTGACAACAGTGTACGTTTAATTAAACTATTTTTATGTAAACTAATAAAAACTGAATCTGGATCTGTCACAAAAAAACCTGAATTTTAACATAACAATTTAAAAATATATTTAATTTAAAATAAATTGCCATAGCTCTACTATACACAATACACATCTTAATAGCTCTATGATACATATCTTAATGTTTTGTATTGCTATATGTAATACTTAGATATATTGTTACACCCCTAACTAATACAACACATTGTATTATTTTATATTTATTATTTATTTACAGTATATATATATATTTTTTTATAATTACATATTGTATTGTATTGTGATTGCTGAGCAACCCAAATTGTGCACTAAAATACACTTTCTTTTAAATTAGTTACTTACTTAAAGGGCTCTTTTTTCAGACATTAGGTTTGTACTTAATGTATTACAAATATAGTCTTTAGTACTGCTATTCATGGTGTGTCAAAATATCACCGTTGAGTACGCCAAGATCTTCTTTATCTTAAGTTTATCGCATTTTTTCTATATTAAGTACAAAATTAGTGCATGAAAACAGAGCACAGTGTATTTTAGCGTAGACCGAGTTTAGTTTAAAGTCTAACTGTCTATGTGTTTATAGCAGTCTATCTAACATAACATATTTAAAGGCACAGTTATTCTCTCGCCTGATGTTTGATTTAACACAGTAGAGTAAGAATGGTTAGCGGGACCTCACATGTGCCTTGTCATGCTTGTGTCGAGTATGTTACTAGCCATACATGCACAGCCTGCTTATTACCGGACACAACTGCTCCCCAAAGGGGTGACCAGTAAACAATCTTACATCCAAGCAGCCCTCCGGTCAAACATGTTTCCATAAACACGCCCTCTGATGTGCACTTCTGCTTCTGTAACTAACTCCTTGTTGTCTGTTTTCTCCTCTCATTTATAGATGACGACTACCTGGGATTGGGCGAGCTCCCGGAGACCTTTCCCTCTGACCCGCCAGAGCCCCTCCCACACTTCCTGTTGGAGCCAGAAGAGGCGTACATCGTCAAGAACAAACCCGTCAACCTCTACTGCAAAGCCACGCCTGCCACGCAGATTTACTTCAAGTGCAACAGCGAGTGGGTCCATCAGAAAGAGCATACGGTGGAAGAGCGCGTGGACGAGACGTCCGGTCAGTATCGCCTGCAGTCATGCGGGGTGGGAGTTAGTGGGGTGGGTAAGCATCTGAAAACCGTAGAACGCACAGGCGCTCTTGCTCCCTCAGGCGGCTGAGTGTACGAGTTGGAAACTCAAGCAGATGAATAATTCAGAGGAGAGTTTTACAGTGTCCCCCCACCTTCCTGCCGACTGTAATGAGAGTGGAATTTCTCAGTCTTGTTAAACTCTGAGGGCCGTGCGGAGAAGCCCATAAAGCTACCGTGCTGTTATTGTTGGGCTGTTTGTGGTTGTTGTCTGGGACATGGGCATCATTAGGACTCCAGACAGCAAAGAGTTTGATGCTGAGATGTTCGTCTGCCACACAAACCCTGTTATAACAAACTCTCACGGGACGCAGTAAAGACGAGACAGACAGTCTCAGACGACAGTGACCGTTCTCTAGTTAAACTACGCTCTAGTTTCTTTGCGTCTTTTTTTAAATACTGTCATTTCAAGCCTGAATACTGTAGCTTTCTTTCTTCTGTGGAGTCTCTGAGCTGCTGTTTTCCATGTAATGAAATCATACGGTGACCAGGGGTTGTTTCACACTTTTAATAATAACCTGATTTTCTTCATATTGTGATACTCTGCATGACGACGCGTGTTGCACTCGGTTTGATTTCATCACAGAGGCCATCAGATTTGATGTTTACCTTCACAAATGAGCTTTGAGAGCTTTGACCGATAAAGAGGAATAAAAGTTTTGGTCTTCCCCACACATCTGGGATGCTTTTAGGATGCTTCTTAATGGCTGGAATACACTACAAGACTTTTCAAATCTGAACAGATTTTTTTAAAACTGGACATCATACACTTGCAGACTTTTTGAAAGTTTCAGATAGAAACACACTAACGGATCAAACCTGCAGACTGGCACAGATTTTCTGCAACAAGTCCAGACTGAAAATCTGAGCAAAAGTCTTGTAGTGTATTTTAGCCTTAAAGGGATAGTTCACCCAAAAATAAAAACTCATCATTTACTCACTTTCATGATTTACTTTCTTTACATTTTCATTTGGCAGACGCTTTTATCCAAAGCGACTTACATTGCATTATCCTATACATTTATACATAAGTATGCATTGTTGTTAACGCAATGCTCTTACCACTGAGCTACAGGAAAGCTTGTCTTTCTTCTGTGAATGACAAAAGAAGATATTTTGAGAAACGTCTTGGTGATTTTGTGTACGCACAGTCAATGGGGTCCTGCGTTGTTTGGTTACCAACGTTCTTAAAAATGTCTTCTTTTGTGTTCCACAGAAAAGAGAAAGTCAGACAAGTTTGGAATGATACGAGGGTGAATAAATGATGCAATCATTTTCATTTTTTGATGAACTATCCCTTTAATTTAGAAGAGCCCCTGGTTACTGTCTGCTTCTGTCATATAAAAAGCAGCGTGACTTCCACAAAAAAGTGGGTTTGGAATGTCACCAGGATGAGGAAATACGATGTTTTCTTCAAAAAGGGCATTTGGATGTAAAATCTCAATGTTCTTATCTCGGCCTGGGATCTTCGGACAGAGGTTTAGTGTGTAAGTTCGGTGCACATGGGACCAGAAACATCACAAGCTGATTGTTGATTGTGGTCAGAAGTTTGTGCACAATAGAAGTGAGGTGAGCATCATCATAAGCGAAGTAAATTGAAGTAAACAGTTTTGTCAAAGCCAGACACTGACTGTCTGAAGTGAGCCTCTGTGAAGCGTCTCCCTCAACGCTCTGTACTTAAATTCACATTTATTGAATACTGGCTAGAGATGGTAAAGATGTTCTGCTAAAAGCTCCAGACAGCACCGGCACACGTGTGTTTGTGTGTCCTCTGGGATTTAATATCCAGCCTTTCAATAGGCCGTCGCTCAGAGCATCATTGAAGACTGTGATTGCTACCTGTGGGCGAGCGACGACAACTCAATTTCCCTTTTTGGCAGCTGAATGCAGCCAATCAAAGCGGCCGTGTTGTCTGTAATAGCTCCAGAGGCCTGTGGGTATTTGATTCTTTCAGCGTTCACGCTGACCATTGTGCTACAGTGCAACACAAACACACTCACAAAAGCACGTTCTTATCACACACGCATGCAAACTGAGGGGTTTAATGGAAAACTGCGAGGGGAAAATGAGGCTTCTTCATTTGTGTATTGGGGTTTCAGTTTAAAGCGTGTGGCTTTAAACTGATTTTCCGTCCTCGTGTTGAGGCTTTGACAGTGACGGAGGAGGTGGATGCTCGGTCTCCAGATATTACGGTTGCCACGTTTCTCACCAGCCTCATTCTGCGGAGCCCAGATGTGATGTTCTTCTCTTTCCTCACATCTGTGGCTTTGGAGTAGAAAACCTTCATATGTGAACTGTTGCCTCAATGTGTCAGTTTAAATGAGAATGGTTTTACAAATGATCACACAGATTCGTGCGTTTCATGAATAAGGTTCTGTGTTTAAAATGAAATGCAAGCGAAATGCATACTGCTGTGAATTTGTTCACAGTGTGAAACAAAGAAATCAAACAGTTTTCTGTACTGTGAATACATGGCCCTGTTAAACTCTCGCTTATTGCTTTTATGAAACACGTGTTAAAATAAAATTACACTATAAAGTCAATGATTACAATGAAATATGCAAATAATCTGCAAATGTAGTGACTACATTTATTGGTAATAAGTGTAATTCTAGTTCAGTGTTTTTCAACTAGAAGGCCTTAACAAACCTCCAAGGAGGCCTAAATATGGTTTAAATTAGTTTTAAACAAGACAACCGAAGTGTTAAAATAAGCTAAAACAACTATTGGATATTTGTTAGGGTTTGCTTATTTGCATTTATGAAGGATTAGAAACAAATATGGGCCCTCAAACATTGTTGTGGACAGCGGCTTGAAGTCAATATTGAGTTGATTATCGTAAAAGGCCTGTACACACCAAGGACGATAACCACGAAGAAAGGTTTGAAAATCATTTTAAAGCTACGAACACAGCAGTCGGTGCCACAACTATAACAATATATACAGTATATTATATCAACGGGATCACTTTTAAGGCCATTGCACATTGCCTCCGATATTTTTGTCCGTCATAAAAAAATTTGGACTGGGTTCGATTTTCTGCGTTTTTCCCATCTGTAGCAAGCATTTTGAGAGGTGTTTTGACAATTCAGAGACACCGTACAAACGAGCGCCAAATACGAAAATACGCATACGGAAATTTCAGACCGTATGTGCAAAGATCTTTAGAATGTTCTTGGTGTGAAAGGGCCTTAACTGTGCCAAGCAACATAGTAACTTAATGTTAAAACCAAATTGGAGCTCTCTTTTGTTATAAATGAAAGGTGTTTATTTTGAGTAGTATAGTAGTAGGCCATTGTACTTTTCTCTTTCTCTCTTCTCTAGTTTCCTCAGATTGACAGAAAAACCACAGATAGAAGCTGGTTGAGCTGGTCAATAGCTATTTGAGCTGACGGAAACATGATCTGAAGGCATCTCTCTCTCTCTCTCTCAGTCTTCTCTCTTTCCTTCTCTTTCGCTCTCTCTTTGTGTGTTTGGTCCGAGAGCAGATTAACAGACATTTTAGGCCGGGCACACAGAGGGACGGTGAGTTATCTGTGCCAGGCTCTGGGCTCCAGCCTGCTGTCCCCGCACTTTCTCCAATGTAAATAAAGGACTTTTCTTACTGCTGATGCCGAACAGCAGATCATTAGCTCACTGCAGATGGATTTCTTTGGATAGAATGGAGTGGCTGCGAGGAGAAACACCTACTCAAATGTTTCCCCATCGATCTGCTCTCTTAAACACTCTGTCGTGCCTCAGAATTCACATTACTGTGCAGGTGGGGTGGGGAGAGAGGGGTCCATTTATAGCACCTCTCGTCTGTCCAAGTTATTTTGATGGGTATCGGCCAATTTTAATTCCAGCCCGTTTAGACGCAATGAGCTATGGCACTTAGGAATGAGACGGGCGGAAGCAAGATGGATGGCGGTCGATTTGTTAGGCGCAGCGCAACATTCACGTCCTGAGTGTTTCTCGCTCGTCGTCTTTAATTATGTCGCTCTGCCACGTAAAACAGCCACCAGGAACAAACAGGAACGCTCCAATTTCATGCTTCTAGCATCGATGCCGACCTCAGTCGATGTTCAGGCCGAACCTCTCGCATGTAAACAAATGAGGGGAGCTAATAGAGGTCACCTGAGGTCATCTGACCGTCCCTAATGCTGAAGGATCGCTGGCGTTAATCTTCGGAGGCCAGTGCCATTGATTGCTACAAAGGACGGTAAGTTAATTATGTGTAGCTACAGCGATGTAATGCACACCACTGGCTTGAGCGATGACGGGCGACACCAGCACCATCCCATCCCTGAGGTCCAGCTGTCCTTCTCCAGCGGATCAATAGAGGAGAAGCACAAAGCCCAGATGATAATGATGTGAACATCAATAAACAATGAGACATCATTCATGACCGACAGAAAAATGATTTAATTGTTTTAGCGATTGATGATGACATCATTATAGTGAGCGTTATCTCAGAAATACATTCAGGGAGTACATTTTCTCAGGGAGTACATTTTATTCCTGAATCTTTGGTGGTTTTAGTGTTATTTGGAAAGGCGATAATCAGTATTATTATTGGAGGCTTACAAGCTTTCAGTATTGATCTCAGGTCAGTGAACAGGAACAAAATGTATCTTTTGACTCTCTCTCTTTCTCTCTCATCATGTGATCACGTGAGCAATTCCAGGCCAGACTTTGATGTGTTATATTCTTTTGTGACAACACTGAATTTCTAAAATGAATATTTCAGAGCATTTGAATGAATACTAGATAACCGCCACGGGAATCGTTGGGCCCCGGATGAACGCTGTTTTTCCAATAAAGCTGCTCCGCATTGTGCTTTCAAATATAATGCAATTTTGATGTAAATATAACGCCAAGTTGAAGTCTTCGTTGGCTTTGGGTGGCAGAAAGAATGTGTGAGAAATGTGAGCTGTATTCAGGGCATTAAAAATGTAATTTTGCTGCCAACACTAGGTTTCTAATCCCAATAAGCGGGGTAAATAATTCTTTCTGTGCTGGAAAGAGAATCAATCGTGTTTGTTAGAGCTTGCGTTGATTTCCTACAGTGTCACACTGAATTTGAACACCGTTTTACAGTACAGACAATGCTGTTGTTTAAGATCAGATGTTGTTAAATAAATATGAGATGCTTTTTGAACAGTATTAAAGGAGTGGACATCTATTCTCTTATTGGCTGCTTTTTCTTCAATATTCAATCCACGTCATGCATAAAAGAGTAAATATATTTTTAGTTTTCGAATAAAAGACCCTACTAAACTAGTCTTGTGGGTCAATTTTTTGAGATTGAGATTTTTACATGATCTGAAAGCTGAATAATTATAGATGTATGGGTTGTTAGGATAGGACGATATCTGGCGGAGATACCGCCGTTTAAAACTCTGGAATCTGTGGGTGCAAAATATTGAGAAAAATGCCTTTGAAGTTGTAAATCACAGGCACTGTAGCAGGCCATCCACTCACAAAGATAAAGTTTTGATATATTTAGGGTAGGAAATTTACAAAATATCTTCATAGAACATGATCTTTATTTAATATCCTAATGATTTTTGGTTTAAAAGAAAAATCGATCATTTTGATCCATACTATGTATTTTTGGCTTTTACTAATAAATGAAGAGTTTGGTTCCAAAATGAGATAACTCTGTTTTTTTTTATCTAAAATCATGTTTTTGATTATGTTATCATGTTTTTATTGTGTTTTATTGTGTTAGTTAGCTGCATTTTATTAGCTGCATTTTACAACTGCAGTTTCATTGATATTAATTGGAACATGATTTTTGAAAACTTTTAAAAACAGAGTTATCTCATTTTGGAGCCAAACTCTTCAAATGTGCCCGTGCTACTTAAGACTGGTTTTGTGATCCAGGGTCACATATGTTTGCAAAACTGTATTTTTGCCTACAAAAATCATTGTAAACATCTAAGTCTACACCTTGCTCTGACCTAAACGTTTGACGGGCAGTTCATGTCACGATGCTAAATGATTGTCATGGCATCACGAGCCACATTTATGTGATGTTTATTGAGAAATGCTCCATCTCCGTCTGGTTAATTAATTTCTGGAAGCACTGCAGGAAAGAATGGAACGCACATGTGAAGTTAAATGATTGTGGATGGAGTGACACTGAATTAGTATGTAGGAGAAGCAGGAAGAAAGACGCCACATTTGCATAGAGGATTATTGTGGATTTATGGCTCAGGATTGATTCCGCTGGCTATGCAACCCAATCAGAACCTGTGCCCGGAAACCACCTCAGGGGCCTGTTGCACACAAACACACACTCACGTATGGGAAAGTGAAGCTGGTTGTAAGAAGTCTCATCAGTCTCCTCTTACACGTTTATCTAGAGAGAGAGGGAGATGGAGTGATATTTAATGTTTGTGATTTCATTAGCGAAGCCGTTTCGTCACTTGCTCAGATCTGAGAGTGAACACTTGAACCCTGTAATACTGTAGAGGATGAAATCAGCTGCCAAAGGCCTAAAATGAGCACATGGTGTGTAACGCGTGGTTCCAGGAGGCGTTGCTGCCGTGGGCACGTTCACATCCCAGATGAACGGTAATAAGAGGACTTTAGCAAACAGGATTCAGCCCACTGTGACGTTTCAAAGAGCTTCATCATTCTGATGCTCCATCTGCATGACACTATACACTGTGATCTGTTCAATGTGAAAAATGAAACATTTATCCCTGTCATCATTTATTTATCTTCATGTTGTTCAAACCTGTACATGACTCTTTTGTGGAACACCAAAAAAGATATTTCGAGAAATGTCTGGTTTCATGTCCGTACGATGGAAGTCAATGGGGGTCAGTGTTCTTTGGTTACAGACGTTTTTCGAAATATCTTCTTTTGGGTTCTGCAGAAGAAAGAGGTAGAGATTTGGAATGACACAAGGGTATGAAAACGATGAAATTTTGTTCATCACCAAAACCAGTGTATCTTTTTACTAACTCTCTCTCTCTTTCTGTGTAGGTCTAGTGGTTCGAGAAGCCATCATCGAGATCACCCGTCAGCAGGTGGAGGAACTCTTTGGGCTTGAGGATTTCTGGTGTCAGTGTGTCGCCTGGAGCTCAGCCGGAACCACCAAAAGTCGCAAGGCCCATGTGCGCATCGCCTGTGAGTCCACACACACACACACACACACATTCATTACCAGGAGATATAAAAGTAAGGCACTAACACATATTCCTAACCGGATGAGTATGTTTGACATTGAATGGAATATTGTATTGGGTTTCCTTTTCCATCTTGGTATTCTGATGTGTTTACATTCTAGTGGTCTTGTTCCCAATGTGGTGTTGCTAACAAAAGCATGGGCCCAAACTCCACCAATCACAACGCTCTGTGTTTATAAACAGATGCTGGGCTCATTCTTTCCAGCAATTCTTCAGGCATCCTCCATCCAACCAAACTCCTCCCCTTTTTCTAAATAGTTTGTCCAAGGTCAGAAAGCTTTGCGTCCTGTTTCTCTGGAATTAAGCCACACCGTCTTCTTTCCATACCCTGTTTGTACACATACAGTGAACCCAATTGTGTTGGACTGAGCTCTCTGATGATCTTTGTCTGAATTGGGACCACTGATAACGTAATTGAATGTCTTTTTATTTTTTACTGTGGTACTTTCAATTCGACCACAGACTCTCATTCATTTAGTGCTTCTTTTCTTCTAATTACAGGGAAATTAGACGTAATGCAGATACTTGTTGCATCTGGTTGAGACAGGTCATTAATCTTGAGTTAATCTTCCTCATCTGCATGTCGGCCTTTAGCTGCAGTTCGAGCCAATAAATTGATACCCTTTCAAACCGAAAGTGACAGAAGACTTTGTCCGCACACCGACCTGAGACCTGTTTCACACTGTGTTCTCAGTTCAGTGTTCATCTTTCGGTTGTAATCATCGTTAGACTTTGTTTTAAATGAAAATAAATTGAATTGAGGCTTTGCCCCGGGTGTCGCTGACCTGACTGCACGAGCCGCACTCTCTCTCTCTCTCTCTCTCTCGCTCTCTCTCTCTCTCTCTCTCTCTCCCTCTCTCTCTCTCTCTCTCTCTCTCTCTCTCCGGGGACTAATGGAAACACCAGGCATCATTTAGCCTTTTTTTGCTTTCTGTTTGCAGCAGATGTTTTAATCAGGGGCTAAGTAACACTCACGAGCGATAAATAAGCAGCGTTTTGTTGTTGCCGGTCCGTGATCAATGGATGCTCCATAAAGTTCAGCAGCTGTAAAGTCTGATTGAGGAGATTTATTGAGACTGTGATTTGTGAGGCTGTTGGTGTCGGGCACTTCCTGTCTGAGTTATGAGGGGACGAGCTTCGATCTGGACACACACACACACTGTGATTTACCTAAACACAGACTACTCAACAGGACAGTTATTAGCCCCAGGAATAAGTGAGAATAAGTGTGTTCTGTCATACTACTATTCATGCAGTATGTGGTGTATTTTTACACGGTATCCTTATATTTTCCATGTACGTAGAATACTGCAGCGACCCACTAACGTTGCCAAATTTTGCAGTACAACTATGTCCCACATTGCAATGTTTCATGTGTGAATGAGCAAAAAGTGTGATTTTTCTTTCTTTCTCTTTTACTCAAAATTAGATTACAGATGCAAAATTACCACATTTAATTGATTCAATATGTAATAGATGTTAACTGGAGTCGTAATGAGTCGTAACAATGATATGCCCCTAATGTAGCACATTACATTTTATTCTTCTTCATAGTTGCATACTGAATATATACTGTACAGTTTAACATACTTCACGACATATTTAATTCAGCATACAGTACACACAGTGTATTAAATCCTCTGAGTTCCTTTATTTAATACAGAATGTGTATAAAGGAATCCAGATGCATTCTCAGCAAATTCAACTAAAACAAACGTTAGTTTTATTGTCTTGCGGATAAAATGGCAAATTCCTGGACTCACATTAGCAAACCATCATCACCGCAGTGATTCTCCGTGCTGCCAGCTTTAGTTTAGACGTGCTGGGATTAAGATGAGAGAGTTCAAGTATGTAAATGGCCCTTAATTTACTAACCTGTGTAATTGAGCACAAGTAGCAAAACACATGCACTTATTGTAATTGTTTTCACATGCGTCCACGTGTGCGGCCGCAGCCTGGCAGAAGAGGCTCATGGGATTTCAGCGCTCCCCGCTGGGCGTCTTTTAGTTTGGGCCGATCATCTCAACACTATCTACGGGTAGATATTTGGGCGATTCTCTGCCATTTGGCCCGGGCTCTTTTATATCTGAGAGATGTTTTCATCATCTCAGCCAACGCACACGGTTATATTTTCCCCCAAAGCTTCGCTGTTATAAAAAGATCAGAACAATTTTCGTGTCCAGAGCCAACAAAACTCATTCTGTTGTGTATATCTCTCACATCTCAAACAATCTCTTTTAATTTCTTGGCACATTCCCGTACAAGGAGGATTTTAAAGTTAAGTGCCGTTGTGTTTTTAGATGAATTTGCCACCATTAACCGATTTTTTTACCCATTTCCTTAAATCTTAATTCTAATCATTCAGAAAGCATGTGCAGTTTTTTCCAAAACGAAATGATTTAAATTTCTCTCTTTGTTTTATGAGGTCTAGCATCTTTTCTTTGCGGAAAACACAAAACTCATGTTTTTTGCAAGTGAAATATGTGTGAAACATCTAGCGTCTCCACCGGCATTAATTTATAATAAGCAGAGAGCTTGTGTAGCGCTGCACATCACAAATGGCATTGTAATGCATTTGGCCCATTAGAGGTGGTTATAAATCCAGCTTGTGTTTGTACCTCACATTATTCTTCACTCAAGGTTTTTGGCCCGGAAGCTGCACAAAATATGGATCGCCAATGTGCTTTAAATTGGGGCGGGCGAGCGGTAGCTCACTTCAGCTGCCTTTGACGTGACAAATCCAGCCAACACGCTCCATACTAGAACAAATATTGAGGAGAGGACTGATTAAGCACGCTTGACAATCGGAAACTATTCTGAAGGGGGCGACAGATTTGACAGGAACATGTTTTTCAGGCACTAGGCCAGAATGCGGTGAGTCAGCAGGCAAACATACGCAAGTCAGCTCATTTAAAACCTAAAAACACAACTTCTGTTGTTCACTTTTACAGAATCCGTTTTCTTGACCTCTCAAGTCTAAAGAGAATAAAACTCCGGCGCTCTTCTCCTCCGAATGAACCCAAACTGCCAGCAGCTGGTGTGGATTTACAGTCGACGCTGTTTCAATCTCACGTGTGTCAGAATATAAGCAATTAATTTTCCCCGCGTGGAGGCGGCACGGGCCGTCGCGGAGGGGCTGTAATGCACTGGATACGCTGGTAATTGGAGTGAGTTGTTTAAGCTGTCAGTCGCAGAGACGTGCGGTAAAGAGCGTCTCACCCACAGTTGTTACTGTAATGGCCTCTGATGCGTCTGGGACAACAGCTGACAAACACATTTGTGTTCAGGAGTGTGTGTTCGTGCTGTTTTGTGTACGTACATTTGACTTCTCACTCATTTGTAAATATTTTTAGCTATATCACTCCCTTTTTTATTTTATCAAAACTATTTTCATGTATTGTTGCAGTCCTTCTGAAACCTTGGATGTCCAAATTCGCTGTTTTTAGGAAATGGGAAAAAACTGTACTTTTTAAATGATTAAATACTGTTTTGTCAAAGTTTACACTTTTTATTTGTTAGATGATTGCAGAACCCACTGAGGGTGGCTAATAATAATGATTTATGGCAAAAAATTAAAATAACAAAATATGGAAATAAAAAATTATAACATGCAAAAATATAATAGTGCTTATTCATTAACAGGATTATTTTTGTTTTCAATAACACATTAAAAAACACATCACACATCATAATTCTTTTGAATCAGGACCCAAGTGCATGTGCGAGTTTGATGTTCAGTTCATTGAAACTGTTAAAAATCATTTGTTGCAATGAACTTTCCAACTTTGGCCGAAGATGGTCAGTCTGTTGAGGATTAAATCAAAATATTATCGCTCTCATGCTTTCATGAGCCAGGAAAGATCATAAAACTCGTTTGATGACACTATTTAGGAAACTTAATGACCAAGTAAAATGTATATTTAAATAATCATGTTCACAGTGTTGCTGCTTAATTTTATATAACCAGAGAAATCATTGCAAACACATTGTGAATACTTGATATGATACCAAGCCGTACTGGGTGTAACTGCTTGTGCGTGCGTGCGTGTGCGCGTGTGTGTCCGACATCACACTGTGTGTTATTGGACGGAAATTGTGGTTTTGTCATAGAGGAAAATTGTACTCTGCCATTAAAGCATCTTCTACATCTCTTTGAATAATTTGATGTAATGTGACAGTGTTGTATTTGAAGTCAATCATTACATTACTGATATAATAAATAAGGTTGAGCAGATGGACTGTGTATGTGTGTGTTTCCTCTTGGCATTCTGTCTGGTTGACCTTGTGTTGTTGTGCGTCTGGACACCCATAGGGCAACTTCCTGTCTCTGGCTCAGACATGGTGACAAACCCACAATCTTCAGCGCAACCCACACCATCCACAGCGCTGTGTAGCGTGGGAGACACATTATTGTGTTCAATGAAAATCTTCTCGTTATTATTTGTACACTCATCATAAAAGGCGATATTGAGTGGAGGATCTTGAAGGACCTGAGATCATTTCTCTTTGCCAAATGCATTTATGATTAATGGCAAAAAGCGTTTAATAAATAATTTGATATGACTTCTTCATGTTTCCACAAAATGTAAATAGCAGTCTTGTGTATAGAAATAATTTATATTTACAGAGTAGCCAACCAATTTGGATCTGGAAGAGTTTTACTTATATTTTTGGAAGCTCCATATACTGAAAATGGCGATGAATATATATAGAAATATTTGGTTGAATATATATAGAAAAATTATTCAGTACTGTATAAGAAAATCTTTAACTTGGAAAACAAATACTGGAAATTAGCATTTTTTATATAACATAATATAAAGACTGACTCAATCTGGCTTTTATTCACTGATCAAAGTGGTGTATGTAACTTTTTATCTTATTATCACAGCATCAACTTTAACAAGCACATCTTTGATTCGAGTTTGTTTTGATCTTTGATCCTCAGCCTCAGGTCCACATTGAATTTCGTCTTCTGCAGTCTCACGGTAAGAGCTGTACGCCTCCTTCACACAGACAGATTGCTGGAGGTCACCGAACGGCTGTGCTGGATGCCCTGATGCTCCACATGTGCTGTAGCCGGTGCTTTTGATCTTTTTATTGCTGCTGTAAAGGTAACATTTTCTGACACAGATCGTAGAGGACAGTCAGATCACTCGCGGTATTACAAACCTCCAATTTGGCACTCCTGTGCATAAGCTAAAACGTCTTTTAACCAGCTGTCACCGGTTTTGGTTGCCGTGTCATTCTGTTGAGAGTTCAGTGCTGGCGGTCGGCTGTGACCACTGCTGAACTTCTCGAGCACATCAGCCGGGATCAGATTCTGTGTCCCAGAGTTCCTGAAGTCCCAGACTACTGCAGGATATCTCACTGATACTCCTGCGGGGGTGAGTTACGGATGTGTGTGTGTGTGTGTGCTGTATTCCTGCAGTCTGGATCTCCTGTCAGCTGTGACCTTTATGGAGAAATGTGAAGGTTATGATGTTCACCGTTTAGGTTTTTCTGATTTGTGACCCTCTCAGTGTTCTAGGCATAACAGCAGAAGTTGGTAGCCATTTTGCTTTTGTTCTTAATTGTTTGTTTAGCGCAGAACGGTGACCGCCCACTTATTCAAAATTGTTTTACTAATTTATGTTCTCACTCGATACACTGAAAATAAAAGTTCAGAATCCCATATGAAGTAATTGAGGTTTGAAATCATTCGGTGGTCCTGCGTCCCAAATGCCCTCCTTTAAACTACGCGGTGCATAGTATGTGAAAATAAGTATACGTAATTAGTATGTATGAAGTATGATCTGCTTCTGTAAAATATTGGAAAACTGTGAGGCGGGCTGTTATTTTAAATGTATACAGTATGTGATTTTGCTACAGTACCACTAAATACATTTCTTGTGGTTAAATTGCAAAATGGTTAAATTGTGTAAAAAATTGCACTATAATGCATTTAATTGTACTTAAAGTGCTTTATTTTCACACATGCTATTTTGAGACACCATAAATAGAAGTACATAAAACAATATTTTTAGTATATTAAATACAAAATTAATGTGTGACAATAAGCACATTATAGAAGTTTACCTAAATAAAGTGTACTTTTTTTACCTGGGTCACTCGAGTAAATTATTTTGGTGGCTGTTGTAAAAGGTCACAAGACAATAAAAAAATTGTGTGTGTACATACTATATTGAACATAATGTTTTAACAGAAGTTCTTCATTCGGTATGTACTTCAATAGTATACGATGTGGGTCAAGGTTGGGTTAGTTTGCATGCAAGCAAGCACTATATAAACAGCACATTTTCAATTGCAATATTGTTTTGCTAGTTTCCATTGTTTGACATTTACTTTAATAGGATAGAAAAACGTATTCACACATGCCCACATGAAAACCACTGTCTGGGCGTCCCTGCTGTCCGCTGGGCCATGCCTTTGGTTGATTGATTGTCACATTGACTTCTATAATCCTGTTGAGGTGATGGCAGTAACTGTATAACACGCCTTCTTTCTGATCTCAGTAGCCACTTTATTACCATCTCTTCCCCCTCCCAGCAAAACACAATATACATCTAATGAAGCTGCAGTCTCCTGAAGCGAGACGCTCGCTCTCCTGACTCTCACATCCAGCGTGGGAAACACAGATATATTGGATTTTTATTAGAGCGGCACGTGAAATCTCTGTTTCTCTGCGGCCCTCCGTGGACGAACGGAGATGGAGGTGTAGCGAGTGAGACGGAGAGCACCCAGAGGAGAGCGTAACAGTCTGGATCATCTATCACTGTCAGCAGCAGCCCTCAGCCAATACAAACGCCCGTTTGACTGACTGACAGCCCCGTCGGCCACTAGCTGCTGTCAGTTCTGATGTCCCGCCTTCCCGAGGGTCTCGTAATGAACATGCACTACGGGGGGCCACTTTTCTCCTCGTGCAATAGAGGCATGACAAAGGGATCTGTATTATTATGTGGTGTACTGTACGTTGAGGGACATAATTATATTTTAAGGATGTACAGTAGTGGCCAAAAGCGATTTGCTTTTAAGGCCACCTCAGGTTAGATTAAACCATTGAAACATGACAAAATTTCTAAAAGAATCATATTATAAATATGATATCAGAGATGACAGGGTTTATTTCAAACGCACAAAAATGCATACAAATATCGAAACAAAGCATATATTGACTATCCGTTTTTAACATTTTGTTGATCCTTTTGTTAAAATGTGTTTGAATAAAGGGTTGGACATCACTTTTGGCCACTGCTGGATGTTTCCTAGATACAGTTGAAATGGGCTATGAAATGATATCCTTATCACACACAAAAGCTGACTAGATAGACAGCTCACTAGGTTTTGAGACGCAGCATCAGTTAAGTAAGAGGTAATTGCTCTGGGACTCTATAATCATCACATAAACCAAATGTGTGTGTGTGATGTTTCTATCACTCTGAGAGAAATGAGACCGTAACCATTTGTCACCATGACAGCATTTTCCCATCATCAATTCATGGAGTAAATGACACCGACAGAAATCATCTGATAAGATTGTCTTGAAAATAGAATCACTTGCTTAGATCTGAATGAAGCTGGCCTTGTCATGATCGGGGCGTGAGGGGACAGAGGACCCAGGCGCATACAGCGGGTTAACAAGATTTTTAATAATAAAAATAAAACAAAACCCCACGTGGGGGTAACGTAACAGAACAAGGGTATAAAACACGACGGGTCAACAGGAACATAGACTAACTACACTAGACAAGACTAAAGACAACACTTGACATAAATTGCAAATGACTAGACTAGACTAGACTAAACACAGGAACTCACAGGAATTATTAATTATTAATGAGGAGACGAGAGGGCGAGAACAAAGACGAGACCTGAGAGAGCGCATGGTACGTCATAACAACATTATCATGTCTCTCTCCCACTAAACATGAGGCTCTGTCATGATCCTGCCACTAGACCAAGAGAGACATGACATGATGAGGCAGAATCATGACAGGCCTAGAAAACTTGAGATATAGTGGATGCCTTGAGAAACATGTGGCTAGAGACCGGTGCTGTTAAATGTCTTGCGTAAAAGTCGACGCTACCTAATCGCATTAATATGCAGCGCCAAGCATAAAACTCATTACGCATCCCCCAAAAATACCAGCCATCAGCATGTGGTGCCACACTGTCCTCATCCCCGTCATACTTTATTCAGGCTCCAAGTCAAATATGTACCCGAGGAGCCAGAAGGCATGGCGAGGTGTGCATGCTGAGTGAAGACATATCAGTATTCCAACAGGTTTCTGTAAAGTGTGAAAGAAGCTGTGAGGAGATTCCTGATTTCTGTTGGGTTTAGGGATGAAACTTTCCTTTGAAAAGTAGCTAATGTGTCAGTTATATCTTTCATTAAAAAAATGTGTTTTTTATGTTCTGCGTATTTTTGGAAACGTCACGATCAATTCGATGCCAAGTCTATTTTTTCTGTGTTGCTCATGCTGACCTGCACAAAAACACTACCAGGATTAAATTTTTCTTTTTCATTTATCGTTCATTATTTATTGTTATTTATATAAAATGTTTATTTTGATTTAGAATTGTATCGTTTTAATTTTAAAATGTAGATTAAAGAAAATGTTTTAATTTAAATTATTAAATTTCGCAGTGCTTTTACACTGGCAGTATTTATTGTGATGCAATTGAACACGCATATTACATGTGTAAATGTTGTGTAGTTTATGTGAAAGCATCGCACAACTTTTTCATGCTTGCTTGACCGAAGACCTGACGACGAGCAACCAAATTTTGATACTTGTGTTGTTTATTTAGATCATCGTATCATGAGCTTTGATTGTTTCAGACAGCTCAATATTTCTTGTTTGTAGATCTCAGGAAGACGTTCGATCAGGAGCCGCTGGGGAAGGAAGTGTCACTGGAACAGGAAGTGCTTCTGCAGTGCCGCCCACCTGAAGGAATACCTGCAGCTGAGGTAGGAACTCTCTCCGTGGGTCAGTTTTATATTGAAATACGTGTGTTCGTCTGAACTCCTCTGCGGCCGGTGTGAAGGCAACTCGATCACCTCAACGAAATGTCAGACTTTATTGAGAAACATTTACCTCAGTGGCCACCTCTTAATTCGTGTTTAGCTACATGGGGTGCATTGATTGTGACATCGATTGTGGCTGTCAGACAAACTCGTCCTAATAACAGCAGAAAGTTGGAGCTAAACAGGATTAATAGATGGTGGCAGTAAAGGATTTTCTCGAAGCGTTAAGTCTTTTTTTCCCTAAACGTCCGTGTTTACAATGGTAATGAAAGTAGAGTAGGCTGCATATCTCTGTCAGAAAAACATCCTCCAGGCGGCTTAACTGACTGAATGGACGGATTGTGAAGGAGGTTTTCTCTACCTCTTTAATCATCTTAAACATGTGTTATGACGACCACCATTAACTTAAGACTACGTTTGGCTCGCTGTCTGTCCCAGAAGACTGTGGGTGAGTTATACTGAGCCATTAATCGGAGGGCGTGGGCTTATTTAAATGACGGCCGCTGATGTTTGAGGACAAGTATGAATGTGTGTGTATGTCAGAATGATCAACAAAGGCTTTTAATAGGAGAAACTGCTGGCGTGGAGCTGCAGGGCTCTTGCGGAGAAGTTTGAACATTTGGCCGTGTGCAGATAAGCAGCGTTTTGCAACGCTTTTCAAATGTAGGTTTGCGTATTCCCAGAAGGCCAGCCTGTTATCAAATGCTTTTTAAAGATCACAGAATGTCCACTTGGCCTTTCTGCGGTTGAAGTTGTTTCTTCCTTGTTTGGGTTGAGGAAATCAGTAATGTTCAGGACAATTAAAACGGTTGATTACAATTTTATGAGATGAATTTTAATAGAAAACTTGTTTGGCCTTTTTCTCCTGAGAAAAGAGACAGAAATCTCACAAATGTCTCCAGTTTCAGAAGAGATCTCAACAATGTCTTAAACTGAGTTCAGATGATCTTGTTCTAGATGTGGTTGCTAAGGTGTTTTGGGTCGTTGCTAGGCAGTGTTGGGGAAGCTACTTTGAAACTGTAGATACGCTACAAGCTGCTTATTAATAAAAGTAGTTAAGTTACAGCTTAGCGACCCATCTGAAAAAGTAGTTAGCTACACTACAAGTTACTATAAAAATGTAGCTAGCTTCTTTGAAACTAATTTTTTATTTTTTACAATCTCACATTAAAAACATACAGGAGTGTAATATTTATTATAGCAAACTGTATAGTAAATTTCCTAGATACAGTACCGTTTTTTAACTTTATAAATTCTGTAGTATATTTTAATATTTACTAAAGTGTATGAATTTACTATAGCTAGATACTACAGAATAGTGTAGTATGTTATTCGACAACTGTAATATACTACAATTTACTAAAGTATACTATATTTTTACTATACTATATTTTTATGTGATGTAATACACGTGTGTTATTGACTAATGTTTTAAATAAATAAAATGAATAAATGTAAATGTAAATAGAGAAGTTTAAAACAATGTAATACAATACCATTATCATTGTATTGTTTATTTATTAATTTCATTACATAAGATTCATATTTAAAAGTAGTTGAGCTACCGCAAAGCTACTTAAAAATGCAGTTAAGTTAGTAGCGTCGCTACTTGTAGTTAGCTACTCTGCAACACTGTTGCTAGGGTGGTTGCTAGGTTGTTCTGACGTGTTCAGATAATTGTGAGAAATCGTAATAAGGATGGTTTTGTCATCAAACACCAGTAGTGTAATTAAAATCCATTTGAATGACCGTGTAGCATCACACTTAAGCAAACATAAGCTCCATTCTGAGAAGTAAATGTGTGTTCCGGGTCAGATCAGAGCAATGTCTCACGGGAGGAAGTTGAGTGGAGCTTGGGCGATCTCAAGAGAAAGCGTTTCCTTTGATTCGGCTCTGAAAGGACCCACGCTTGACCTGGAAAACACAAGTTAAGTGACCAGACCTCTGACGCCTTTATTGCAGGTGAAAATGCTGACGGAACAAATGGGCTGTAATCTGAAGGGAGCTGTTTGCAGAAGCCTGGGGAGCAATTTCTGCTTTCAAGACGTGGGACCTGTATCCCCACACAACTGTGTTTGGCAGCAGATAGACTGCGTGTCTCACTCCCGCATTAAAAGTAATTTGTGTTGGAGAAAATTGTACATCACAGATGGCGTGGCTTACTTGGCTTGGCATATTTTGTTGAAGTTATTTTCTCTTTTTTGCCATTTGTTTGTGCAGTGATGCTTTTTCTCCCAAACACAATTAGAGCCGATTCAACAACGTGCCACTTTTCTTGATGCTTCACCTTTGATTCTTGTATGAATAACTTTATTTATTGGGGCATTCATAACACTTTCTACGGTTTAACTTATGTAGTAACAGGTTGTAGGTTAACAGAATGTTGCGCCATCTTGGGAGGATGGCTGCTAGTGCGTTCAATGCAGTGTTTTGTGTTTCTTGTTTGATTAGGAAATTTAACTATGGTAGATAAATATGGTCTTGCCGTGTTAAAAACTGCAAAAGTCGTTCAGGAAAATCCCCTGGTTCTTTCACTTTCGATTTCTCCATATATAAAACAAAACAAGTAACGGTACATATCAAAACAATAATAGCAGCGGAGTATGATCCTCCCAAGATGGCGGCGCCTCTGCAACATAGGGCTCGACGTCAGCTTCACATTCTCTATAGTAAACGTGTATTTACCATGTTTTTCAGTGGATTGATTACCATTTGTATTACCATAATTTTAAAACATATATCACTGTAAAACTGCAGTTATTGTGATAAGACCAAAGTTGCTATGATAACTACAAATAAAAACAAAAACTATAGTTACCGTCTTAAAATCATGGTTGATTTTTGTAACGGAATGTGTATTGTATAGTTACAGTACATATTTAATGTCATAAACAGTAAACACTGTGTCTGTTTCTGTCTGTCTCTGTATATACTGAGTAAATGAGTAAAAGGTCAGAAATTAAGTGACAGATCAGAAGAGGTGCATCAAGAAGTCTTTTTCTCTGAGAGACCGTAAACATACCCCCGCGGGTATCGATAAACACTGCTGTTAATGACATCGTACACATTTGCTGCATAAAGTAACAGAATGGCATTCTGGGTAATTAGAGCTGGAGACACGGGGTGTTGAATGTACAAGAGATGAAACACTATTCATTTAAATTTTAATTTTACTCCCGTGAGTTCATTAAAAAGGTTCAGAAAAGTCATTGCTATGATCATTCTTTTACTTCATTTAGTTTTCATTTGTTTATAAGTTAATGTTATGTTTTTGATTCATTTTAGACCTGGCCGCTTGCTTAAAACTGAATATTGACAGAGTATTTTAAAATCCTAATTTAGAATATAATGGGGTAAAATACAAATGTGTTATCTGTTGCGTTCTATTCACAAGTTCTATTCAGGGGGATGAGCAGAGGTGCATTATGGGAGGTGTGTGTGGCACGTTGCCCCTCTGCATCTGTCGTCGTGCTGGCAGGAATTAGCATGTATCAGCCCGGTCTGATCTCAGGCCAGGGCGAGCGCAGAGGGAGGCGGAGCAGAGGTTAGCCAGGACAGACAGCGCATCAGTACACATCAGTCTAAGCGGCGGTAAGGCGAGCTGTGTTTGTGGATCAGGCCTGACAGCCGGACGACGCTTGTTCTTACCTCACCTCTAAAGAAGCACTTCCATTACACTGATTAACTGTTTTTAAGTGAAAGAACAAACACCGCCAGTTCTCTGCCCTGTCTCACCCACCCACCTGTCTTTTTCTCGTCTTGTCTTGTGTTTGTGTGTTTTTGCAGGGGAAGGATATATATACGTATACGTATATGATTATGTTTATATGTGCCGTGGTGCTGCGGATGGTGTGACACAGAAAACACAGTATCTCAGACTGTCACAGTCATTTTCATGACGTTTCAGAACGGATCCAAACAGACACACTTGGCTTGTGGCTGTGCTTGTATGGAAATATGCATTAAAGAGGAAAATCTCTGCTATCTCACACGAGCAGATGGAAATGTGAGAGAGGGAATGTGATGAGCGCTCCTTTGATCCTTCGGGTTTGTCATCCGCTCGCCACAAGAGAAGAAACGATCTGATAGTGTACCTGCATTAGGCTGTTGTGGCCCATTGCTATCCTGGGTCGTTCAAACACGTCAGCTAAATGTTTTATTTAGAGTGAAACGCTTTATTTTTGCCCAGATTTCTTGAACAAACCATTATAAATTTAAAGAGGACATATTACGAGATCATGTAAATTACATTTCATGCGGTATGTAATGTTGCCGTGTGTGAACGTAAGCAGTCTGCCAAGTTGTAAATCCGAAGGTGAATGAATAACAAAGTTATTGGCTTGGAAAAAAGGGAGTCGACTCTGAATCACGCAAACGAGTCTTTCCCTAGTCTGATTCGCGAACCGCCTGCGGATTTACGTCACTACATATAGTCCCCGCCTACGTTTTGCTAGCACTGCCCGCGAAAGCTTCACTCTTCTCCCCCAAACTCGTGAGCCTCATTCGCTGTCGACCAATCACAGCAGACTTTTATTCTGCACCGATCCTTAACAGAGTCTTGACAGTTAGCGCCCTCACCAGGTGAGGCGACACATATTACAGTATGTATGTAAACTTGTTGTTGGACACTACATAAACCAAAATAGGATCTTAAAAATCAAGGAATATTTACTCTTTAAGAATTCTACTACTGTATACTGTACATGTTTCCAGTAAGCAGTCATTTTTTCGGTAAGCAACGTTTTTCGGACTCCACTTTTGTAAGGGAAGGATTACAGATGTTTTATCTCAAATAAATTCCTGGAAAATGAAGAATGACTATAATTACAATCCTGATAATCTGAGATTAGCAACCGTATCTTTGTCTTTTTACATTATTGGGGTTGAACGTAACGTTTCGCTCAGTTGATTGATGTTACACAATGACTGAAGCCACTCGTGGGTGGTTGTTATTTGCAAATTTAATCAAAAACACTGCTTCCGCATCAGAGAGAAAGACATTATCCGAACTGCTTTCCGTTAAGAGACGGCATTGTTTGGGTTGTCTCACCTGTGAATGTGGTGCGTGGAGTTGTTTGTTGCTTGTGAAACACGGCTTTGCACCTGAATTAGTGTGGATATTAGCACAGTGATCGCATCATTTATTACTTCTCAACATTTTAGAAAGAACACTGAAACCAGTTGGACTGAAGTCATGGCTCTGGTGAGCTGGAAACTTCTAAACTGTTCCGAAGTCCACGTCTGTGGCAGCTTCTGTTCTCGACAGATGAATCCCCAGCCTTTATGACTCGCCTCGAACCCTCGCAAAGCCCGGGCGGATGAAACAGTCTTATCTAACGCAGCGCAGATCGTGCCAGCAGACGCAAACTTGTGCTAAGCAAACACGCTGCAGACATTTATCTTGGCGCGCCGAGTGAAGGACTCTGAAATACTGCGAGTGCTTTGGAGAATAGAAGAGCAGTTGGGTAATTCATGGAGTCATGTGACGTGGCTGCATTAGTGCACTTCACTCAAAGCTGAGACCCATTTGAGTTATTCACATATGTTTTCATTCTCTGGGCATTTGTAATGCACTACACTTAGTGCAAATAAGATGTTTGTCACGATAATGGACTTCTACATCACATTTACTTAATCAGGGTTCAGAGGAGAGGAAATGTATTTTTTAAAGGGAAAGTTCACCCCAACAATAAAACTGTCATCATTTATTCACCCTCGTGTCATTCAGACGCTTTCTTTTGGGGAAATCAAAAGAAGATATTTTAAGATGTGGATTAATGTGGATGTTGTTTCCAAACAATGGAAGTCAATGGGGGCTGATGTTGTTTGGTTATCAACTTTCTTCAAAATATCTTCTTTTGTGTTTTGCAGACGAAAGGTTTGCAATTACATGAATGATGAAAGAATTTTTGGGGGGTAGACTGTTTATTCCCTTTCAATTGTATTCAATATGTATTTTTTCTGTTTGTGTTTTTGTTATTTATGAAAACCATGGTAACCATGATGATGACAAAAACAAATAATTCATTTAATTTTTATAATAATTTAAGTTTATATAATATAATATGCATTTATTAGATATTATTTAATATGATCTTGTTTTCTCTATAAACACCATGCACTGTGTTGTGTTTTACATTCTCTGTGTTTTTCTGTTTTTCTCCTGTAAAGCTGCTTTGGAACAATCCACACTGTGAAAAGCACTATATAAATAAAATTGAATTGAATTAAATTGAATTGAATGAATATAATGTAATGTAAAATATTCAGTATATCACCCTGCTCTTGATCTGAGTATAAACTAAGGCAATTGTGAGACGGTCATTATACGTTTCTCTGTATGAACACGTCATTTAAATTTTCTTTAAAGAGTCTATGACACCAGCGGGTGACAGTCTTTTTCATGAACCTTTTAAGTCGGGCGTCTTGGCAAACTCATAAAGTGGATTTAAATCTGGGCTCTGAAAGACCTCAGTGTTTCCTTTAGTCTTTTCTTTTCCGCGGATTCTCAAAGGCACTTGTCAGCTCGTTCAGATAAAGACAGAGTTCAGAGGTGACCGCACGCCTGAGAGCCGCTGATGCTGTCGCCATGACAGCGCAGTTTTCATTCAGGCAGTTGCTTGGCGAGCCGCGGTCCTGTGGAGTCACAGAGCGCCACACGGCGAAGGCCCACGGTGCTTTTAGAAAAGACTTAACCAAGGAGATGCGAGAGGATTTGAAACTATCTTCAGTGGATATGAATGGGCTTCTCATCTATTATTCCTCACTTCAAAAATCTGTCACTGTTTACTCCCCTCATGTGGTCCCAGACCAGAGCTTCTGGAACACACAAGGAGTTGTTTAGCAGAATGTTTATGATGCTCTGTAACGTTCAATGACGGTAAATGTGGACGGATGCTGTTTGTGTTACACAGAAGACGGTTTTGGAGCCACGTGATACATTTTTGGATGAAGTTTAATGCGAAGAAGAGATATTGAGAAAAAATCTGCCAAAAGGTTATGCAAGCTTCCCAGTTTTAGCACTATAAATATTTGCAATTCGCTGGTTGGTGTTTTTGCGCATATGTTAGAAGTTGTTTGTGTGGATGTGTGTGGATGAGCTGGGAAAGTCTGGCGACAGGTTTTATAAAGAGAAAAAAGAGATGCACGTGGTCAGCGATCTTTGACCTTGAGCAAAACTAAACCGATCCATCAAAGACACACCAGAGAACATTCATGAGACTTATAGAGTTCATGTTTCATTCCAGGATTATTTTCTAGAAAAAAATGCAATAATAAAAACAAATCAAATCCAGATTTGACTCTATCAATCGATACGTTTATCATGTGGTCTGTATTGTGAGAGACATGTGACATTGCCAGTCTTATCCCAAGGGAAGCATCTAAGAAGCGAGAGACTTTGTCAGAAATCTTCATTTCATGTCTGTGCTGTCTAGCGGTAAGAATTGAGACATTGAAGCGCTCTCATTAGTGACGGGAGAACACGGCTTCTATCCAAAGATGTTTGTGAAGATGCCTGTGAGCTTTAGCTGTTATTTCTGTCATTTGTTGACTTGTGCTGTCTCATTAGCTGCAGTTTTGAGGTTTGTTATAGTGCACGTCTAAAGGGAATGTGTTGTTTTTTCTGAATTAGTGCATTCATTATAAACAATCTGCAATATTAATGAACCCATGAAAGAAACGGAGACATCACTGAAACGTTTCTCATTGTTTACCGGATAATACAGCCTCGGTCCTGCCTGTCTTTTCATCCTTCAATCAGATCCTGATATGAAGCTATTAAACTTTTGAATATTGATATACAATGACTGTTAGTGTATGCTATAAATGCTTGCATAAGTTGTGTATTTCTTGAATTTGAGTTTGTAAACATATGAATGCACTCAGGTGAGGTCTAGAGACGAGACCCCCGTCCACAGCAGAGCCATTGAGAGAGAGAGTCACGTCAACTCCGCTGACTCCAATGGAACGTTTTTTTTCACAGCAATGGCGGTTCATGGAGGCTCTCAATAGTTCCCGGAAGTTACTCGTAACGCATGGATCTGCGACCAAACAGATCAACTGAGGTAAACTTCTAACCCATTTAAAGTCGAAAGCCATTTAATGAATAAAAAAAATGAAAGAAATAAAGCATTTAAAGAGAAAACATAACTTCCTGGAACTATCTGAACTGGAACTATCTCCATGAATCATGTGACGCTCCAGCGTTTTGGACTTCTGTTGGCAGAACTCTCTCTCTCTCAATGGCTCTGGTCCACAGGATCTCGTTCGACCCAAATAAGGACGTGTGTGGACAGATGTCCAGATAGCACGATGATTTTACCTGCTGCTGGTCTACAAGCAATTTTCTCGTCTCCAGATATAAAAACACACATTAATCACCCGCAAGAGTTTTCGGCCACTTTTCCTGTGGTTTGGCATTTGCAGGTTGTGATTTAGATTTTTCTTTTCCACTGTGGACTGGAATATTTTCCCAGAAAAGGCGAAGAACACTTTTAAAGCGAACTTGTTTGGCTTTCAGTACATGCAGAAACCCTTTGAAAATCTTCTCTCTCACATTAAATAAATATAATGCCACTGACTTTTGTTTCACTATTTTGCCGGAGAATATGTTTGTGCAGCTCCAACGGGTTTGTTTCTTTCTTAAATAGTTCCCAATTAACGTAATGTTTTTGACATTTGAATAATTCAGAAAAGCTGCGAGAGATTGCATTTGCATTTTCGCCTGCGAATTTGAAGGAGATTGTAAAGGAGAGAAGCAGGTCGGGGCAGAAATATTTTATTGCTCCTCTCTTTATTTTGGGGCCTTTCATCTTGAAAGCATCGCTGCAACATTACAGTCCGAATCTCAGCGGTGAAAAATGTGTTTACATTGAACTCACATTGACACTGGATTCTTCTGCAGTGTGAACGCGCCTAGTGCAGTGAATCCTGTTCGGATCAGACGGAAGATTATTTAAATACTGCCGTCATTTAAAGCAATTACTCTGCTCCATTAAATATTAATGCAGGTTTTTCCTTCATCACCACGTTCAATCGCATAGAGACATCTAACCATCACACACACGCACGCACGCACACACACACACACACACGCACGCACACACACACACACACACACACACATACACACACAGCTGCTTCAAATTAAATTGATGTCAGCTTCTCTTGATGGAGCCACAAACAATAATTGGCTCCTAATGCTTCTGCCTATTTGTATAATGACCACTTGTATTAATTTCCTTCATGAATATGAGCGCAGGAGTTACTGCTAATCAGAGCGCATACATCTGACTTCCTGTCTGTGCACCGCATCCTTTGTTAACTAAATGAAATGAGCAGGTTTAAATGAACTTTCCTGTTTAATTTCTGTTCATCCCTCTCTTTCAATCTTTGTGTTTTAATATATTTATATAAGAATATAAATATTTTCTAAATATCTTTACATATGAATATAAACACCTATATTTATAATAATGATTTATGCCCCCAAAATAAGGAGATACAAGGCTTCAGAAGGACGGCAACGATATATATTTTTTCTAATTTAATGCAATTTGTAACTTTTGCATCTGTTGCACCACCTCTGATCAAAACATGAAACTGCTTACTTTACATGCTTTACATGGGTTAGTCAAATTACATTATACTGACATTTCAAGTGTGATCGTATCTGACAAATCAACTTATAAATTATTATTATAAGCTTATTGTTTATTTGGGTAAATTAAGGAGAAAGTTAAAACAGATTTTATAACAAAGCATTCTCAAGCGGTGACAAACGAGTAAAACTTTGTTGATAGCAGCGGGCACAGTTCTGAATTGGAATATGTGCCTTTTTCAGCACAGTTGTGCCAACTTTGCATATCAGGGCGAAATAGCTGCTCGTTCATTTCCTTTTCAAGTCGCTGTTTCGTTCTATAAAACACTAGACTTCTGTGAGACTTTTTAAGAGCTGCTTATTAAAAAGGAAAGTCATCACCTGCCTTTCTTTTGTGTTTGGCCTGAGTTCACAGCAGCCCCTGCGTCACGCTTTTGTCTGTTCTAGTTTCTCCCATGATGCACCAGCACTCGAAACTCTAAATGGACAGAGAGAAAAATCACTTTAGGAAACCTAATATCTGTCTGCTTTATTCTCTTGTTTCCTGGTAACAGCCCGTTCCTCTACAGCGCTTCAGCCCCTCGCTTCCCGTTAGGAACAAGCAGATCGCGTTTGGCATTGGGATTGTTCACTGCTGCCCAATAAGACAATAACCTAAAGTGGAGGCACATCTAACAAGACTAAACAGATGCCCAAAGTAGGTGGCCCTCAGGGGCCGGCGGCAGAAATATAACAGCATCAGGGCCGCAGCAGGGAATGTCAGCGCCAATCAGCATCCTACCATCACACAGCTGACACACACACACACACACACACACACACACAACGTTCAGTTCCTGCCCATCTGAGCGTTCCTGCTTCAGTTTGGTTCGTCTGTTTGCTTTAGTAATTTGAGGGCGGCATATAATCACTGTGGCGGGCCTTGCGGCCAGTGGATTTGTGGGTAATCCTCATTGATTTCCTTTCTCTTCTGCATTCCTCTAAACGGTGCCATTTTCATGATTACATGGCAGGATTGTATGATAAATCCACGTCGATTCAATTCAATATCATTCGCACCATGTCACAAAGCAGCTTTGCATTTGTCTCTGGACCGCTCTGGGTCGGTTCGATGGACGACAGAGCGCTGCAGGGTTATTGGATATGTTTGCATATGCCAGTGTGACCGTTCTGCCCTAACCTCCACACGAGTGATTAAATATTCATCAACAATAATGGAAGATGATAAAAATGAAAATTGCACATCATATGCAATACTTCGTCTTTATCTGCAGACGAGCCCACTAATGAGAGAAGGAATCTATCACGCTATTTTTAGAGGCAAAGTAAATCAAATTATGGGAAGTAATTCATCGTTCATTTCCTAATGGATGCTAAAAGAAATGCATTCGAAAATATTGCTGCGTGTGGTTACGCAAGTAATTTTCTAGTTTTCTAGTTTGTGTACTGTAGCAAGTGTTTTGATATGTTTAAATTGTTGCTAAGATGTGTTTTTAGCATGCCTCCTGTTTCAAGAGAGTCAAAAGAAGCCCAACCTTGAAGGTCCAGTGTGTAATATTTTGGTGGATCTATTGACAGAAATGCAATATAATATGCATAACTATGTCTTCAGAGGTGTATAGAGACCTTACATAATGAAGCGTTATGTTTTTATTATTTTATTATTTATTATTATTTCTATCTACATACACCTCGGGTCCTCTTACATGGAATTCGCCATGTTGTTTCTACAGTAGCCCTAAGCGGACAAACTGCTCTACAGAACGTGTTTCGTAAATACGCTATCTCCTTCGGCAAAGAAGCGAAAAAAAAGCGAAGACATCTTAGTCTTGTGAGAGCCGCCGTAGTGCTTCGAAAGGGAGGGCTGGAGTGAGCCGTTGGTTGCAATGCGCAACCTCACCACTAGATGCCGCTAAAATCTCCACATTGCTCCATTAAGTCTATAAATATGTGGATTCCCCATATCTACTGTATCCAAACTCAGCACGTGACTCAGCTGTGGCTCATCTCAGAGGTCCAAGTGCCCTCGAGAGAGAACAGTGAAATGAGAGCATCAGTTTGACTGGACAGAGTCTGTTGTTCTGTCTCCGAGTGAACGATCTGCATGATTTTCTGTCAAAGAAAAACTAGGTTTAAAACCATCACTGGCTCTCCTGTGACCTCAGGCTCAATGCCTTGACCATTTATAAACCGGAATCTCATAGTACAAGGTCAAAGGTCCTTTATTCACTGAGAAAAATACTGTATTCACTTCACAATGTGTCTGTGAGGCCTGTGTTAGTTTGTTCAGGGAAAGTAAATTAGGAGCGTGATCGATTTTATGGAACATTTTCACAGATCAGCTCTTTTCATAGATCGTAATATGACATCATTGCGATTTCCGAGGAAAATGTGTTCTCACTTCTCAATTCCGTTTGTGTTTTCGTAGGTTGAGTGGCTGAAAAACGAAGAGGTTATTGACCCTGCGGATGACCGAAACTTTTACATCACCATCGACCACAACCTGATCATCAAACAGGCCCGTCTGTCCGACACTGCCAACTACACCTGCGTGGCTAAGAACATCGTGGCCAAGCGGCGAAGCACCACAGCGACCGTCATAGTTTACGGTGAGTCCTGTTCTGCATGTCAAAGCATATAACTGAAGTTATTCAAAATCCTTCACAATTTTTCTTCCATATCAGCTCTTATCTGGGTTTGTCCTCATCTGATTTAAGCTTTCACCTGCCGTGTGTCTATTTGAAATCGAGATTGAGTATTTAATTTTGATAGCATCGGGCCAACCGGTCTGATCAGAACCTCTAGCGTAAGATCAGAGACTTGCCAGAGTACCCATGTATAGGGCTGTCACGATTATTAAATAATTGTCTCATCGCGATTGTTTGGCCTCATCGCGATGGTTTCAGATTATCGCAATTATTGCACATCTCTATAGATGACACTAGGGGGAGCTGTAGTGCATCTGCATATTACATATTTTAGTGTATTTATTGTAACTAAAGCATTGTAATACTTGTAAAATGTACCACCACAACACAATAAAAACTAAAGCATATACCATAAAAATAACCTGCAGTACAATTTAATATTATTTAAGATAATCTCAGTGTGAAAACCAGTCTACCACAATTTCATTAACATAGAAGTAAAATTTTATTGTAATCATGTAAGTGAGAAAAAAACAGACTAGAAGCTTTTCTATGACTGATAGCATATCAATGGTGGCTTCACTCCTGATCAATTTACTTCATTTACAAGTATTTGGCGGTTGTATTATTGACAGGTAAAAGCCTAAACCTTAAATATATGATAAAACAATATTTTCCCATGTATTTCCAAGAAAAATACATTTTTTTATATTCAGAACAATATGGTCGTTTCAAAGCTGAATCAAAAATGTATGAGAATTAAATGTCAAAGCCCTAAAACAGACAATTAATCGTCATAATTGACAAAGCTCTAAAACAGACAATTAATCGCCATAATCGCCAAAGCCCTAAACCAAACAATTAATCGGCATAACCGCCAAAGCTGTAAAACAGACAATTAATCGCCATAATCGACAAAGCCCCAAAACAGGCAATTAACCGGCATAATCGCAAAGCGATAAAACAGGCAATTAATCGACACAACCGCCAAAGCTGTAAAACAGGCAAGTAATCGTCATAATCGACAAAGCTCTAAAACAGGCAATTAATCGCCATAATCGCCAAAGCCCTAAACCAAACAATTAATCGACATAATCGCAAAAGCTGTAAAACAGACAATTAATCGCCATAATCGACAAAGCCCCAAAACAGGCAATTAATCGGCATAATCGCAAAGCGATAAAACAGGCAATTAATCGACACAACCGCCAAAGCTGTAAAACAGACAATTAATCGACATAATCGACAAAGCTCTAAAACAGGCAATTAATCGTCATAATCGACAAAGCTCTAAAACAGGCAATTAATCGTCATAATCGCCAAAGCTGTAAAACAGGCAATTAATTTCCACAATCGGCAAAGCCCTAAAACAAACAATTAATCGCCATAATCGCCAAAGCTGTAAAACAGGCAATTAATCTCCACAATCGACAAAGCCCTAAAACAAACAATTAATCGTCATAATCGCAATGATTTACTAGACAATTAATCGTCAGCCAAATTTCATAATCGTGACAGCCCTACCCATGTAGCTTCTCTCCGTGCCACAAATAACTTGTATGACCAGTTTTTGTAGCTTCATTTTGTGTATCGAAATACTTCCCTTCTAAAGATTATTTAAGTTCGCCGTGCATTTCCCTTGAGCTGGGAAATTTTTCCTTTTAAGAACAGAGAGGCGCGCTGACAACCCTCCTGCAGATGCTTTCAAACGTTTCTTTGAGCGTTAAAAGAATAACATGGTGTACATTTTCCCCGCAACACGGCGCTGCGCTTCCACGAGTCTGATGCGCTGTGAAGTCGCGTCCCGCCGTCTGCCGCCACGCTCTTTCAGAAGACGACTGTTTCAGAAACACTTCAACAAGTGAAAGCAAACCACCTGCTGCAAACGCTTCCCGGTTTCCCACCGGATGAATTCCCAGATCGGTTTGAAGGTGGAAAGCAGCCGTTTTCTTTTCCCATTCTGTAAATAAATTGACTGCTCCTTCTTTCTCATTTTAAAGCCAATGCAATTACATCTGCTCTCCGGTCCCGGAAAACAAACGATTCGCCCTGTAAGAGGTGGTAATAGTGCGGCCCGCTCGAGCGTGACCGCCAAAAAGACAATACTTGTGTTGAAATACACCAGCGACCGCACGTCTACCTGTTTTGCTTAAAGTGGAAGTGAATGTGTGTGGTGCTTGACTGCTTCTTTCTCATCTATCTGTCTTTAGTTCTTTAGCAGAAGGTAGATTTAGAGATACTTCTGGGCCTGCAAGTGCTGATGATGTCACCGGGGTCCAGCTTGTTCGTCTCGAGCATTCAAATTCACCCGGTGCCTTTAGTCTCTCTTTTGTTATCAGTAGACTTGTCTTACTGTCCACAACCATCACAGAGGAACATCCACCATGTTCAGTGAAAAGCTGTAAAAACTGAATTCTGTGATGGATTTATGGAGACACGAGGTCACAATCCCTCGTCTGCTTATTCAGGCCTGAACCCGCGCGGTCTGGGAGGACAGCGTTCCCAGAGACTGTCTTTGATCTCGGCTCATCCTTGGAAGAAATACACCACAATCCATTCTCCAGAGAGCCTGTATCACGCACATGTGTCAGAGAGAGAGAGAGGCTCAGAAGGGGTCTAATAAGTTCCTGGTAAAAGTGAAGATCAGTCCAGTAAATCTCCATCATGACAGATAAACTCTTATAGGGCTACATCACCCAAAAAAAAATTCTGTCTGTTTTTTTGCCAGACGTGATTATTCATGTCAATGTACTCACACACGATCTTCTGTTACTTCCTGTGTAGTGAATGGAGGCTGGTCTACATGGACAGAATGGTCCGTTTGTTCGAGTCGCTGTGGGCGGGGCTATCAGAAGAGGACCAGAAGCTGTACCAACCCGGCTCCCTTGAATGGAGGAGCAATCTGTGAGGGTCAAGCCATCCAGAAACTGGCCTGCAACCCCCTGTGCCCGGGTACGACACTTTATAAACATGATGCTTTACTGCTTGTTTGAGCCTCGGTGTTTTATTAGAGGTCAGGGAGACCCTTGTCTACTTCAGCACTGATGAGATGATTTTGCAGTTTGTCAAACGTATTACTTCTTGTCATTGCAGTGTGTGTTCCATTGAAAAATGTTTTAATATTTAGTTTGTCGTTTTGCTGTAATGCACTGGAGCTCCTTTGAGAGCTGATGGTCCGTAGTCTCCAGCATGATTTGAGTTTGTTCCAGAGAGCGTCTCACGTGCTTCAACGGAAGGAGAAGATCTGCCCTTTACTAGAAAGGAATTGGACATGCTTAGTGTCACAAATTTGATTAGTAAACGAGAAACTGCAGCAAAACGAATGAATTAACTTTACGTGTCGTAGATGGATTTCAAAATCTAATCGCTTTGTTTAAACGCAAAAAACGACTAAAAAAATGATCTATTTATAGATATAACTTATTAAATACAAATATGAATTATTATGCCACGTTTACACGATGACAAACAGAAAAGTTTTTCCTTTGCGTTTCTGAAAAGTTTCACGTACACATAGGGATGGGTTGCTCGACACCCCGTGTCGACACACGTATCGAGTTTTCGACACACTAGTGCTTCGAAACAGTGTTCCTGAGCATTGCTTGAAATGAGTCTGTCACGTGACCTGAGGAAATGAAGCTTCGTTACCTCACTGACACGTCATGCAGGGATCAAACTCAAAGCGCGTCGATTGCGCTGTCCCATAGGAATGTTATAATTATTTATTTAATTTATATCATTTTGTATTGCTAATTAAAGTACTACTATTTAAAACCATGACATGTTAATGTCTGTTGTCAAAAAGTAAATTGCAGGTTTAACTCTGTTCCCAAAAAGTATAAAAGTGTTTCTTCAACCACAAACTGGTTTTCTGCTAGTAAACGCCGTCCTCTATTCTCTGCAGTTTACACGTGCAGAAGTGTGTTTGATCTTTAAATGGAGAATGCACGCAAGAGACCCCGTTCTCAAGTGTGGGAACACTTCCTAATAAAGTGTCATGTCTGATATGCGAGCAAACTTTGTCTTATTCCAATAATACATCCTCAATGCTTCGTCACCTACGCTCCAAACATCCAAACGCTCTGGGCAACGATACTCAAACAACAGAGCACCAGTCTGCACCATCTGGGGAGAGGGTAAAATACAAATTAATAATAAAGAAATTTCCTTTGGGACAATAAAAACTATCTATTTCCCTCAACAAATGAGCAATAAAGTAATTAAAATGCAAAAAAGTCACCCGTTTTGAGTTTAGATTTTCATATTCTATTCTATTCCATTTTTTATTTGTTGTAATAGATTACACACACTGAGTATTTTAGTATCCATTAGTTTGGTGGGTTAATCTATTGTTTTTAAGGTTTACAGGCTATGTTGGATTTAAGGCCAACACCAACCAAACACTTTAAAATTGTGTCCACATTCACACTATATTATTATTTATTATATATACTGTACTATATACAGTATATATATATATATATATATATATATATATGAAGAGTTTGGTTCCAAACTTTTTTAATCATGTTTTTTTGTGTTAGATTGCTGCATTTTTTGAGTTACTATGGCTTAAACTAACTACAGTTTAATTGATAGTAAGTGGAATGCGCCATAAAAAACATAATTTGTTAAAAATTTGAAAAACTGAAATTTAAAAAATCTCATTTTGGAAGTCTTCATATATATTAAATTGTTATTCATGTTACTTATGTTAAGAACTGGATGTGCTTATTTTTCTTTGTTATTTTGAGTTCTAATGCTATATATTATTAAATTATATATTAAATATACAATTTAAGCTTATAATAACATTTCAATGAACAAAATATCTGAGTGAACCAGTCGGTGTAGGAATTTTTATTGACCACTAGGTGGCGAAGTAGAGCACTGTGTCAAAAGCTTCGAAGCACCGATGCAGTTTTGTTGAAAAAGCCTCACTGATTCAGAAGCTTCATTCGGCACATCCCTACGTACACATGTCAGCGTTATCAAAACGATCCAGGAAAACGGATAAAAACGCTGTAGTATGCACGCCAGGCCAGTGGATGGCGATGTTGTTGTGTAAAGAAACGGGACGTGCCTTGGCACTTACACATGCAGTTATAAGCCAAAAGTGCTTTTTAATACCGTTGGTCGACGTATACGTGTGTTTAAAGTCTGGCGAATGTATATAGTGTGTCTCCGCTGGTCTTATTGGTGCAGCAAATCCACATTTTGCTGAGGAAACGTTAATACATAGTCGAGCAGCGAGAGCTCACAGTACAGGAAGCCGCCATATTGTTTTGGCTATACTCGCGCGACTAGGCGCGTAATACGCATGCGCGTGACGTCATCATTTCAGAAACATCCGTCTTGCTGTTTACATGGAAACGAAGACGGCTTCGTTTTCAAAAAGTTGCATTTTGAGACCCGTTTTCAAAACTTTGCATTTTCAGTCCCCCAAAACGCCGTTTCCATCTAAACGGACGGCCAAAACACATTATTTTTTGCGTTTTTAGTTGAAAATGGTCTCGCGTAAACGGCCTCTAAATCTAATGCTGTGTTTACACCAAACGCGAAGCATCGCATTCCTCGCTCTTTTTTACTCACCGGAGTAGTTTGTTATATTTGCGCAAGTGACGTGAAAAACATGGTGCGGATGTGTCAATGAAATCTGTGCGTGTCTGCAGTTGGTTGTGCGCAGGTGTTTGGTGATGTCAGCAGGTGTGTGTGGATCTGTTCTGTGAGTGTTTTGTTGTACGTTTCAGTGGACGGCCTGTGGACCGAGTGGAGTAAATGGTCGCCGTGCGGTACGGAATGCACCCACTGGAGACGCAGAGAGTGCGGCGCGCCCGCCTCCAAAAACGGGGGCAAGGACTGCGAGGGAACCGTTCTCCAGTCCAAGAATTGTACGGATGGGCTCTGTATGCAGAGTGAGTACCACCTCTTCACCACAGTAAAATGCGTAGTCCAGCATGAACCAGCATACAATTTACTAAGCAATTGCAATTAACTGTCGCCCACAGCTGCAGTTTCTTATTTTAAAGATTTTTCTTGGGAAAGAAAATGATTAACAACAGTTAATAGTGACCAACAACAGCAAGCCCCATACAGGAAAAATCAAATTTCATAACCGTAGATCACAGGACATAACGGGTACTTCAACTTAAGTCAGCTCTCATAACACGCCAGAATCAAGCAAGCATCCTGGATGTTAACATCGGCGAATCAGATTTGAAATGAGTTGGGTCTGTTCCTCACAAAAAAGCTTTTCATCCCTTCTGGAGAGCGACAGCTGTGGTCACTATGAGCTGTTGTTGTGTGAAACGAGATTCTTCAGAATCCACTGATGAATAATATCAGCATACAGGTTTGAAGGACACGATGGTCAGTAAATAAATAATGACAGTGTTTTCACTCTAGCAGCTGTGGGGAAAAATAAAATCTATTCCAGCTGCGGTCTGGACGGAGAGTTTTTCCACGGAATAGGTTTTGTGTGTCGATCCGTCGAGTGAAACGGTAACCTGTCTCGACTCAACGCTTCGTGCTGTCTGTCATGCATTATACATGCAGAGGTTGGACAGGCCAGAGGAGATCTGACACAGCGTTGCTCTGGTCTCTCCATCGCCGCAGCCGTTTCCCTCCTTCTGAAGTGAAGCTTCCTGCTAGTCTGCTAATCCTCTCTTACTCAACCCATTCCCGGGTTTCTCCGTTTCTATCTCTGTTTCTCGCTCTCTTTTTTCTGTTTCTCCCTTTCTCTCTCTGATACTGCCAACACGCACAGACACACATTACAGATTGTGAAATGCTAAAGCGAGGCGTTTTCTCCGTGATAAATGTGTTTGTTAAAGGAGAAGCGTCTCGTGATGGTGCATTTAGCCGCTCGGTCACAGGCAGCAGGGATCTGTTTGGCATAACAAACATCGACTTTTATATTCATTTTGATTAGGTCATGAAAATGAAACGTCCACCAAAGGGATGCAGAGCAGATTGAATGAAACGTCCTTAATGATAATCAGCAAACAAATGACCGGTTTCATTTCAGCATCGGCATGTAAATGGCCAGCGAGTAATAATCCAGAGTATTGATCGCACGAGACTCAGAAAGCGAGTTATTGTGTTCATGTAGATTAGTTGGTAGAGCTTTGTGTTAGTGGCGCTAAGCTTGTGGATTTGATTCTTTGTATAGCCAGGCAACATAAATCACTTTGGATAAAAGAAGTCTGCTAAATACATAAATGTGTCTCCGGCGCTTTGGTTGCTCTTTTTTTTTTTGATGCCATGATGACATCATTGGCAATGACATGATACTTCATTATATATTATGTATAGAATGCTTAACCGTGGCCTTTTTTGTTGGTATATCACGAGTTCAAGGCAGTTGCTAACTCTATTAAAGTAGCTTTCAGGAAACCATTCTGGAGTTCAGTATTAAAGTCATTTCTCTGCCATTTGAATCTTCTCATTGTCTTTGTGAAATGCATTGTGGGAGCATTAGTTGTGTGTCAGATTGATGACTGGTTTGTGGGGAATATAAAACCCATAACGCTATAGATTTAGCCTCACTTCCCCTGATTGATTTTCCCCTCTCTCCAGCTAAAAGGGTGAAAGCTCTTATGTCCATGCTAATGACCGTTTCGCTGGCCGTTTAGCAGAAATCCACATTATGTGAAAGCTCACATTATTGCAAATATCATTGGGAATGATTTACTCTCGATATGTGAACTCACCTCGTCCTGCTGAACCGGGAGTTCGTGCGGCGAGGAGTCATTTTCCCGTTTTCTCTGCTAATGGCTTCGGGTAAAATGTGAGTTCTGCGGTGCTAATGTGTTGAGGGAACGTTATTCGTTTTCTGAGTTTGTGAAGTGCTCAAATCGTGTTTCAGGCAGAACGTCAGGTGAAGTGAGATTGAGTTCGACTGGTTCGCTCTGAAGTTTTAACCTTTAGCACTTTAGCAGCGCTGCTTCGATCGTTCGCCCGCCCTGTTTGACTGTCTCGCTGCGATATGATGTTGCTTTGAGGTGTTTCGGTTGCTCGACGCACACACAGATTCCATTTTCCTGACATATCGATCCTCAGAAAGGCCACGACGGACACCAAACATCGGCTTTTTGTTCTCCCACACGCTTGTGCAAATTTGGCTGTATGAAACGGAATATTTGCCCTGTTGCCCTTTTGTTCCTTCTCACGTGAAGTTGAAAGTTGCAGAAAATAACCAAGGTTTTATAATAGTGAAAGTAAGTATAGTTGATTGATTATCATTTGCAATACCTAAGTGTTTGTGAATTACAGCCATTCATTTGGGGTGAAAGGTCACCCGGCCGTGTACAAAGCGCAGTTAGGTCATAGGTCACATCAGTTTCTCCACATCTCCATCTCTCTCCATGTTCATCTTCTTATATGCACACAAACGCTCGCTGTATAATAGCATTGATTTTTCTGTCCTTTGATATATCCACCTGTCTCTCGCCTCTGCTGCAGACCCATAAAGAGCTCATTGTGTGACTGTTTCCTGTGAGACCTTTACTGTCTGCTGTCTGTCTCATCTATATGCGTGCACGCTCCTGAAAGTTGACTAATGTGTATTATGTCCTTTCCTGACCATCGGTTTGTCGTGAAGGAAGTACTTCATTTTATTTCATTGAATTGTTTTATTTTAAAAAAGGCCTTCATTGCCCATAGCGCTAATATTTTGCTGAACCGTTAAAGCTTTTTGGGGGTAAAAAATCAAGAAAAATCTACTTCACAACAGCTTGTAATAGTTATTTATAATTTGAGGTGTCAGGTGCGATATCACGGGAAATGTCACGTGACTTTAATACACATAAAGATATGTGAAGTAATCTGCAAATGTTTAGTTCAAACAGAGAAGACGATAAAGATGCAAACGTTACATATTGCAGCTTTAATGAAACTTAAAAATAAAAAATATATATATTTAATATATGTGTACATGAATAGAAAATAGCTACAGCAAGAACTGTGTCGGTCTTTAGAATGAATTGTTATTTACTCTCATGTTTTGTCATTTCAAGCTCATGCTGATTTTCTTTTAATGAAACACAAACATCTCCTAGTAAATTAGATATTTGCATTAGTGAAAAACAGCACGTTTTATGTCTGAAACGACAACAAATGACAGTTTTAGGTCACTCAGAAAATGGAAATTCTGTCATCACTTTCTCACCTTCAGGTTGTTCTAAACCTGTATAAATGTCTTTGTTCTGCTGAACACAAAGGAAGATATTTGGAAGAATGTCAGTAACCAAACAGATCTTCTGCCATAGTAGGGAAAATAAATACTATGTGAGTCAATGGGGGAGGAGATCTGTTTGCTTTCTGACATTCTTACAAATATCTTCCTTTGTGTTCAGCCAACCCAGGAAATGTATACAGGTTTAGAGCAATTAGATGGTGAGTAAAGGATTTTTGGGTGAACTGTCCCTTTAAGAGTCCAGTCAGTATTGCTCTCCACGAGTCTGATGGCTTGATGTAAAGCTCTTCCTCACGCTGCATTAGCGAATGTCTCTCCAGAAGAGATGCTGATGTTTGTCAGACTCTGAGTGCTTTTCACTCCTCGACTCGGAGACTGTTTATCAGGTTAAAACAATCCATCCCGCTCCCTCATTAGTCCTAATGAAGCACTAAAACGCCGCTGACAGATGGTGGCGTTCCATCGCGCCTGCAGCCGCCTCGTTTGTCTAGAGACGGAGAGCGAGCGAGCGGGAGGCCGTGACCCCAAATAGAGAAGAATGGCGTCGGCGGTCGCCATCGCTCATGTCTTTGTTGCCTTGTTTGATTTTTGTTCAATCACTTTCTGTTTAATTAGATTTTTGATCCCCACCCCTCTCTCCCAAAGGTTCCTTATTTCAGAAGTCCTCAGAACCCAAAGACGAGAGCAATGCTCTACCTCACCCATGTGAGTCATTCATTTCATTTTTTGGTTTTGCACGTCTCACCAAACACTTTCTCCTCTCTTCTCCTCATTTCACTTTCTCTGTTTTCTTTATTTGATGGGCACAACACTGCCAGTAGTTTACTAGTGTGTGTGTGTGTGTGTGTGTGTGTGTGTGTGTGTGTGTGTGTGTGTGTGTGTTGTTGAGCTGCTCTGCCTTGGCCTTGAAACCCAGGGCAGTTTTTTCACACATGGCTGCGGTGATCACTGTCTCAGGAAATGTGCCGTCTGTTTCTCTCGCTCGCCCGCCTCTCCTGCACAAGCGTTCAATAATCCTTTTGATTTGCACCCTGTTTTTTCTCTCGCTGTTCTACCTACACACCCTCATGTTCAAGGAAACCTACGCTACATTTTAATGCTCACCCCCGACGAGAGTCCTGCTTTATCATCAAAGTACAAACGCTCCCCATTCGGACGGACGGGTAATGCGGAAGAAATGCGATTTTAGATGATGTCTCTGGACCCGATTCCCTCCGTCCATACGGGCCAGAGTATAAGCAGCTTCACGGCCGTGTAGAGAACGGTGGTTTAGCGTGGTGTCTTTGTTAAAGATAGCTGCCTCTGTTGGTCGGGGAATGTAATGGAAGTTTATGAATAATACAGAAGACGGCTCTGTTTGGAGAGAAATGAGGGAGTATCTGTGTCAGGGAACTGAGCAGAAATAGATTTTTACATTTACTCTCCATTTGCTCAGGTCAGGTCTCTCTCTCTCGCTCGCTCGCTCGCTCGCTCGCTCATTTGAGATGCAGAGGGGGTACGATGCTTCACCTTGGCCGTGTCAGAGTGGCCAAGTGTAGGAACGCCGGGCTGCCTTTGGGCTCAGAGTCTGTCAGATAATCAAACCCTGTTACCCAGAGTCTCTCCGCCCCGCGGGCTCCTAAAGATCATAGGCTGATCGATGGGATCGGTTCCCTGCGCGCTCGTGACCGTATCCAAACCGCAGAACCAGAACTGCTTCACTTCGGCTCGTGATGGGTGGACGAGCGGAACTTTTTGTGCTTTACAAGAATCATTTAGTACGAAATAATCATGATATGATCACTTTGAATACATTTGATTGATAACACGAGGCTTACAAGAACGTATGTTTATTTTAGGAGAATTATTATAGGAGTTTGCTGTTCTAGCGCTCGGAGCCCATCGATGTCTTGCATCTTCAAACGAGAGCGTCTTTGTGGACATACAGTTGGAAGCTGAGCTCTGAAGCAGACGGAGGTCGGAGCTTTTGCTTTTAGAGGGCAGCGTTCACATTAGTGAGATTAATATGGGATGTCACAGTGATTAAACTGTGGGGGGGATGCTGCAGAACGTGCCGTTGATTGCTGCTACCTGTAAAAGTGAAGCAGATGCAGGCGCGTACACACACACACACACACACAGTGTCCACCAGCTTTACTCTTGAGAGACCGGACACAAGCGTTTCATTAAACAGACACAAGACTGTACGGTATCTGATCTGAATGAAACCTTTGTGTGATGATCTGATTCGATCACAGCAGGTCCCACATAAGCCAGTTCACAAACAATATCTGAGCACAGTTGGGTTTGTTGCTACGTTGTCATGTGACTTTTTTGTGTTTGTCACATTTGATGATCCCATGATCGTCTGTTTAATTACAATTCAAATCTGAGTTATATTCTCTCATCTCTTGATTGAAAATCTTATTATAATAAATATAAAACACACCCACGCTTTATTTATGCTCCACAATTCTATGTTGCTTGTCAACCATAAACATGAACTCAATGTAAAATTATGTTTTTTAATGATAATTAAGTTTTATTTATTGCATCCATTCTGAAAATTCACATACCGTAGTTGCCAAAGGTGATGTCCGGCTACAGTACTTAAAACGCTCATCTGTACCCTTTTTATTTTTTAATATCTATTAAAGAATTTGCATGCATGATGCGTAAATGTGTTTGGAGTGTAAACTAAAGCTCAAATTTGAGAAGACGAAAAAAAAATGACGCATAAGATGAGCAAAGTTTATTGAGTCAAGGCCCAATGACTGCTATCAAAGAGGATGAACAAAATATTGATACAATTATTGTCCAATTTTTTCTTTATTTTCTCTTAGTTTTATATATATATATTTGTATATTACAATAAAACTCATATTCTCTGATACACAGCCATTTGCCTTTTTGCTAAATATTTTTCGTCAAATAAATACCAAAACCCAATCCGCAGGTTTCTTTATTTTGTACTATACACCTCATATTTTGATGGTTTAATAGAGCCTGAGGGTGCATTAAAGGCAAATATTGTAGAAATATACCCTCCAGACATCACTTTGGCCACTACTGTACAAACTGCATACTGCAGAACTAGCAAGTGTAGTTCACTAGAAAGCTACTATAGCATGTAGTGATGTCAGATAGCGCCATCTGCTGGTGAAGTTGAGCGTCACAGCTCTATATGTGTGCTGGAACTCCAATCCAGTGCTTTGGCTCTCTGCATGGCCTTTCGCTCTCAGTGTTCAATACCATGGCAAATGAGAGAATTAGGAACATGCATTCATTTAATTCAGCCGTCAGGAGGTTAGCTGCGTGTCGGCTCTCTCTAATGATGCTGGAATCAATGCCCCTCGTGAGGTTTCCCTGTCGGTCTGCCCGTGTTTTCTGAGCGGTTCGTGTTGCCCGAGGCCGACGGACACCTTTGTATTAAAGTCGTTCTCACATTTGCCATTGCTGACAGGAAATTGCATTTTTCACAATTATCAGGGGGACAAAAGGACCGTTTCTATGGAGATGAGGGCCAAGTATGGCTTTTAATGATGGCTTGTCAAACGCTCTATGGACTTGCTTCCATCCTATATAATCGCGGGTATTTTTCCAGTCGGAAAGAGCCGAAGATCAAATAAGATGCGAGGAGTGACAGAAGGAAAATAGATGTCTAGACGTGATTGGTAATGCACTGCAGGCCTCTATAATCTGTGGAATGTTCTCATGTCTGTACACATGCATAAATACTGTAAACATTTGTGTCAAGTGTACGGAGAAACGGTCCTCTTTTCAGCTAACGCACTGCGTGATCTAATCTGTCTGTCTTCTAACACACAACTTATGCTTATGACATGTTTTCATAGTCTTCGGTGTTTTACTAACAAGTTTAACCTCACGAGAACATGGTCACGTTTCACCCCAAATCAAAATACTGTGTAAGTAATTGAAAATTCATGTTTTACTTGACATTTTTGTTGTATTCTTGTGAATCTCATTGTGTGACAAGAAAAAAAAGATTTTTATTTGTAAATCAAGGCATTGGTAATAAAATCAGTCTGTCACACTGCAATACTTGAACATGTAAACGCATCAATATAATACATATTTATATATAAAACATAATATAATACATAATCATTTGGGAGATAAAATTATGCTAAATGATCCTTAAATAATTTCACTCTGCAAAATATCTTAAGAAAGGCTTCACTTTCTTCAAGCAAAGTATAAATTCTGTTGATTTTGGGGTCGAATGTGATCTTCACAGTTGGCGTTAGCTACACTTCACAACCCCTCGCTTTTATTTTCTTGTTGATTTTGACGTCTGTTCAATCTTTCTTGGATCATTTTCACATGAAGGACAGATCACCGTGGGGATTTATGCTGGGTTCTGGCAGCACTTTATCACAATACATCACTGTAAAAGGGCTTTTTTTCACTCAGTGGGCTGTAATGAAGTCTTAGCGTTATTAATATCCCGAGCGAACGGTGAGGAGGATATTGGACCCCAGATAGAATCTCTCTCCTAATTTGACACGGCTTTAATAAAAGACCTATCAGTCAGAGATGATTCCTCTCCTGTATTCAGCTCTTTAACTGGAAACCCGATGAGATCGGTCTTCTCTAAAGACCTGTCTGTCTCTCTCCAGCGGCTCCCAGCACAGATGATGTGGCCCTGTACGTGGGTATCGTCATCGCTCTCATCATGTGTTTGGTCATCTCCGTCATTGTGGCGCTCTTCGTGTACCGGAAGAACCATCGGGACTTTGACTCTGACATCATGGATTCGTCGGCGCTCAATGGAGGATTTCAGCCTGTGAACATCAAGACTGCTCGGACAGGTACTGTAGGCCAACACGATTCAATCGTTTTTTTTATTCAAAACCAAAACATGCACCTGGTGACATTTTCAGTAGTTGCGGAACTGCTCTTAACTTCAGACTTTAAATGCGTCACAGCGCTTCTGTCCAATCAGAACCTGCGACATGTCTCTTTGTATGTCAATGTCACTGTACGAATAAAGGAAATGACGGGTCGTTTTGGGTGACGAATGCAGTGGGTGACGCCTGCGATAGCTGCAGATGGAGAATTGATACGTGTCAGAGAAGAAATGGGGACAGGCGAGCACAAAGACGCGAGGGGGGGCCGAGTTTCCAATGTGTGTGCGCCACAATGCTTGTCACTTTGATTTGAAGGCAATCTGCAGGTTATCACGACGGCGTAATTAAGTGCGTCTGTCTCGCACATCCACTGTTAATTACACATCGGCTGGAGGTGTAAACAGAGCGGGAATCAGACGGCCGTGCATCAAACACTTCACTGATGATGCTGTTCAACCTCGTGACGTCTAGTTGACTTTTGAGTCTAGGGTTCTAGCAATGGTCACGCATGCAGAAGGCGACATGTTGCCATGGTTTCCCAATCTCGCTCCGTTAAGTGGCTGACCGCGTAATGGCACTAAGTTTAAGTTGCGTGTCGTGGGTTCAACAGCTCTCACGATGAAGAGGATGAGGAAGAGCTTGTGGCGTGACACTACGCCTCCGCAGCGCGCTCGTGAATATTCATCTGTGTACCTGTGAAAGATTAGCTCATTTGTAAGGAAGCCATCTGGTCTCGTGCCGATCTCGCTGCCCTCGGAGGCGGCCGAGGTCTGCGCTAAAGAGAAACCAGAGTAATGCGGTAATGAGGAAGAAGACTAATGATGGCTTTATAGATGACAGTTATACAGAAACACTTCATCACACCTCTCGTATATATTAGCCGCTAGATCTGGATTCCTTAATTACGCTTTCACACGTTCTCCTGAACGGCACAAAACAACCTGTCCGTATTTAGAACAAATGTAAGTGTAAAATTGTAAGTACAGTATAAAGAGAATTGACCCCTTGTGTTCTTGTCTCTTCAGCTGATCTTCTGACGGCACCTCCTGACCTGACGTCAGCCGCGGCCATGTACAGAGGGCCCGTTTACGCCCTCCACGACGTCGCCGATAAAATCCCCATGACCAACTCTCCTCTGCTCGACCCGCTGCCCAACCTGAAGATCAAAGTGTACAACTCGTCCGGGATGGTGACGCCGCAAGAGGTCTTCTCCGACATCTCGTCCAAACTCTCGCCCAAACTCCTGCACAATCTGATCGACAACGACACCATCAGTCGACGCACGCAGACTCTGGCACGATCTCGGGACCCCTCGTGCGCTGCGTTCGGTTCCTTTAATTCCCTCGGAGGGCATCTGATCGTCCCAAATTCAGGTCAGTGGAGATTTGGATGTTCACAAACTGTCTTTGTTTTTCAGCCCCTCCATCATATAGACTCTCAACTCATGCTGTGAATTGCAGACGCACAAAGTCAAGTCCATCCGGACATTTTTCCCAATGTTCCAAGATTGCATTAGGAAGTCAAACGCTTTGGTTTATTGATGCCTTTTCTCTTAAACGGAGAGGTTAGTTTGTGTTGCGTGGAAATGTCATGGTTGCAGTCCGTGAAATGCATGAATATTGATATTGTTCAAACGACGCACACTATACACAGGCCAATGATATTTTATGGCACAAGTAAGTCATCTGGACAAGTTTACCAACCGCTGATGTCAGTGCGTACTACAGGAGACTGTAGTGTGTAAATGATGTCTACATTCAAGCGTCTCTCCAGGTCAATAGATCTCTCCGTGATCTCTCGCGCACACACTCGAGCGCTCCTCATGGGCGTTGTGATTTTTATAGCTCTCGTGAGAGCTGTGCTGGCAGAGAGCGTCTCTTTTGTGCCTGATGTTTCCTGCTCGTAAATTAGCTGGAAGCAGTTGTTCAAAGTGACTTACAACGGTGAGTCAGATATAAAGGGATTAGAGCGCTCTGAAAGCGTGATCGTTCCAGCGTCTGACGCCCATCGCCAATAATTCATTGTGAAACTAGATGAAGCGCCACTTTCTCCAGCTTTACGGCAGCTAATATGGCCGAGACCTGCGCATGAATGTGATTCCTTGAGGAACAGGAGAGAGTGATACTGTCTTAAGTGTCCCTGCTGAGACGGTTATATGAAGAGTTTGGTTCCAAAATGACATAACTCCGTTTTTCAAAATTTTCAAAAAATGTTTTTATGATGTTCTCATGTTTTTATTAGGGATGTAACGATTCACTCAGCTCACGATGCGATGCGAGTCACGATTTTGATCTCACGATGCGATTTATTCACGATTTATTTTTACAAAATGATTTGAAACAAATTAGAAATGAACAACTTCCCTTGCATTATTTCTTAAATGCTTCACGTTTCTTTGTATAATAAAATAATGTTTTATTTCAAAATAACAAAACTAAACTGCAATTTTATAACAAATTAATAATAGAAAAAGTCTCTTTAATATAAACAAACTAATACTGTCTGAGCTTTTCTTGTTTTTTTTTGCATTTAAGAAATATCAGCATGTCCACGTTTAGGTTTGCAGTGAAAATAGCGGCCCCTGCTGTTCAAAAAATGTATTGCGATTCAGTTCACACCTCAACCGATTTGAATCGTCACTCATTATAACCGATTTTCAACCGGCTCACGGTGAATCGTTACATCCCTAGTTTTTATTGTGTTAGTCAGCTGTATTTTTGTAGTTATTATGGCTTAAATTAAAACAAACCAACTGCAGTTTGATTGATATTAATTGGAATGCACAATAAAAAACTCATTATCTCGTTTTGGAACCAAACTCTTCATATATTCCTGATGCTTCGTTAAGTCGATGTGGGTGTGCGAGTTTATTTGATATCCCACAAGTGCTCAGATATTTCACACGGCACGCCTCTGGATTTCAGTGAAAATTCAAACAAAAAATCGTCTAAATTCTTGAGTTTCTGAAATCTGTAAATCGATGGTAAAACAATGGGACCGTCGTCCAAAAATGATTTTGATGAATATACTTTGTTTATAAAAATTTGAATGACTTGATATACATATTTAGGTCTTAAAAAGTACATCCCTCTATCAAGAATGATCCAAAAGACAGTGGGTTTAATTTATGAATAAATTCATTATGAATAAATTATATATCATTTATTTTTTATTAGAAAATTGTAAACGGAACAAATCTATAAGAGTGCAAAAACTGTGATGTAATGAAAACTTCAAATCTTGTTGTTTCTCGCATGTCTCGTGACAAATTTGACAACTAGTCATGAGACACGCAAGAACCCACGAGATTCGAAGTTGTCGCGCTCACGCATCGTTCTGCCTCAATTTTCATTTTTGGGTGAACTGTTCCTTTAAGAAAATAAACACTGCTTGATTTTCCCAGAATTTCAGCCAGTATCATAATACTCCCAGGCCTGTTGTATTCTCTTCTGTTGTGCTGTCTCGGTCTCTAGCGATGCATTTATTTACTGCGTTGATGATGATTGACAGTTGCTCAAAGGAAGTTCATACGAAGGACGCAGGAAATCAATGAACGTCTGTGAAGTCTGAGAGATTTTCACTGGAGAAATTCATCAGTCTGTGTTTGTTGCTGCTCTGCATGAAAACGTGTTGATGTGCGTGTGTGTGCGTGTGTGTGTGCGTGTGTGTGTGTGTGTGTGACATTGACTCCTGGCACAGGACGGTGTGTGGCGGAGGTCACAAGCTGGCAAACTGACGGTGTGTGTGTGTGTGTTTCTCCACAGGAGTGAGCTTGTTGGTGCCAGCGGGTGCCATCCCTCAGGGCCGGGTGTATGAGATGTTTGTGACCGTTCACAGGAAGGAGAGCATGAGGTGACCACACGGCTCAGATTTTCCACCGCTCTGCCCTGACAAACAGCCTAATGAGAGAATTCTGGATGCCCAACTGAACCTCACATCACACTTACTGACACAAACATTCACTTTCGACCTTAATGGAGTTCTCAGTTGTGTTTTGTTGGAGTACAATCTTTGTCCTTGAAAAAATCATAGACAGACACAGACAAGCATGATATCTATACAGTAATATGATATATAATCCGAGCACAGTTCCAGACGTCTTTGTGTTTGATTTCACTCATGATGTGTTCAAATGCTTTGCTTTGTCTATAGGCCACAGGTGGACGACACACAGACTGTTCTGAGTCCAGTGGTCAGCTGTGGTCCTCCTGGGGCTCTCCTGACCCGACCCGTCATCATCACCATGCACCATTGTGCCGAGGCCGACAGCGAGGACTGGCTCATACAGCTGAAGAGCCAATCACAGCAGGGCCAGTGGGAGGTGAGTGGGCGGGGCAATCACAGATTTGTTTACATACTAATCTGTACGTGGCTTGAAGTCGAATGCTGTCAAACTGACATTTCCAATGAAACCGAAAGCTCAAATGATAAATTAGCGAAGCGGTTAATGTACACGCACCCTAACAACGCTGCGTAGGACAGTTTAGCCGACCGTGTGTTTTACGGTTTGATGCATCTAAACAGGAGAAATGAAATCAACAGGTCAAATATCCTGAGTAACCGTGACGTCAGTGTGTGTACGTGCATCTGTTTACACGCCCGACCGTGCGCCCGCCCCTGCTGAGATCCCGTTGGATATATATGCTCGCTGTGGCCAGATAGCGCTGCGAAACGAGACAGCTGTCATCGAACACACCCAAATGGGCCCGCGGCACGCTGAGCGGGTTCTGCTCAACACAAACTCGAAGTTAATTAGAAGACGGCGATGAAGAGCGAATGTTATCAGCCAGACAGCGGATGAATTCTGAGGGGCTCTGCGGAGGGTGCGCGCACACGCTTGCGATAGCAGCCCACCCACTGACCTTGTCATTAACGCCGGCGAGTAGAAGTTGAGGTGGAAGAAGCCCCCGTGCCCCCCTCAGCACTGCCCTTTATTGTTATCGCATACAAGCACAATGTCGGCGAGTTAATTAAGCGTGCGGGAGGAAATAGAGACACGCGACCTGTGAGACGCCCTCAAAACACCCAAATCTAACTCACACTCTTATTATCCTCATTCTCTGTATATATACTACAGTATGTGTCAGGAATGACATTTTTAATGGGAGTTTTTACAGATGCTGTTGTCAGTTAGCAATCATGCCCACAAATCTCTCTCTCTTTGTATGTGTATTTCTGTCTGGTCTTGGTTTAGATCGTGTTAGCATCGCTGATGTCACGGCTGTGTTCAGAAACAATCTCAAAGACACGTGTCTCGCACAATCTGGTCAAAGCTGTCAAAACTGCATCCTGCTATCAATGTGCCTTCATCGGTCTCCCCAGGGACCCTCGCTGCATTTGAGCTGCTTAGCAACATTCTGTGACCTCGTCTCCTCAAGCACAAGATACTCTTGGACGGCCTTCAGTCATTCATGAGGAGTTGACTGGTGGAGAACAGTCTCTTGTTCTCAGATGTGCTGGAAAGAAAATGTACATTTGCTTGAGTCACTTCATTGTCTATGTCACGCTTTATACATGACATAATGTGCGGTTCAGATTCATTTTTATTATTCAGAGGCATGAGAGAAATCTGACGCTTGTGTTTTTCGATTTTTCTGTAAATGAATTGCGAATATGATTTAAAGGAGCAAGAGAGAGAGTAGAAAAGCCCGATTGACATTACATTTTTCTCCACATAGGTTTCAGTAAATATTCTACATCTATACATCAAATCCACTGCACACAGTTGGCTTGTATTTGAAGAGAGAGAGAGTGAGAGAGAGAGAGAGAGAGAGAGAGAGAGAGAGAGAGAGAGAGAGAGATGGCCTTCTCTTAGTCCATCCACACACAGGCAAGGCCGCGGGGACCTCAGATAAAGTCTTGTGTTTTATCACGCGGCAGTTCCCGCTTGCACCTGTCTCTGGTTCATCATGTGAGCACACGTATCAGCACATATACTATTTCAACCTTTAAACAACGAAATAAGTATTCATGTCACGTGCCGTCGAGATGTTTTGACTAGAAGGGCTATCATACAGCTACCAAGCGCACTTCAATACCGCATCATTCTTGTCACACTGAAAAGAGTTTTTGTTATTATTGTAAGGTTGGGTTTAGGGTTGGGGTAGGTGTAGGTGTTATCTAATGTCATTTATTGTAATTATATGGCGAGATTTTGCATCACTTCCGGCCGTAGCTGTATCCCTTCTAGCCACAACCTCGAGACGGTCACCACAGGTAACCTTGTCAACGTAACTTCCCAACCGCCATCCCAAAAAACGAAACGCCCTGTCGAAATACATGTCCATCCTAAAGACACGCGACTATTTATAGCAATACTTCTGTGAGCTGTGCACGCGCTGGAGCGCCGTTCACAAAATGCGTTCCAGTATTATTCTTCAGACTGAAGTATTCAGGGGACTATTTTCCAAAAACACTCATGGATCCCACGTGCGTTCGGAAAGGCGTGCTCTGACGAATGTACGGAGAGTAAATAAATCATTCTGCAAGGCATTAGCCCAGTTTGCTAGCGCTCTCGAATCGCACGCTCCCACAGGAAACGTTAAAGAGGCTAATGACCGATCATAATGCCGCTGTTTAACGACCAAGCCGACAATAAAGTATTTTAATTCCTTTTCTCGCGTCCGTAATGGGATGAAATTAATGACAGTGTGGCGCCGATGCGAGCGTCAGGATTAGCGCTCGATGTCGCCCGGCTGACAAGCCGAGCGTGATCTCAGGGGTCACGAGTGCGCGCGCACATACTCATTCCTGCTGTGCAGATTTTGCTGTCCTAACTAACAGTAATGATTCAAGTGCACGTGGCTGATAGCTGATATAATGTTAGTTTGGATCTGTCTGTTTGTTTTTAAATGGTTCCTGTTTTCAGCATGTCCAGCCATAGTCCGGTATATTCATTATCACCGGTTTAATTCAAACGTTCTATGCTTTTTGTACGTAGGATGTGGTGGTTGTCGGCGAGGAAAACTTCACCACCCCCTGCTACATTCAGATGGATGAAGAGGCGTGTCACATCCTCACAGAGACGCTAGGCACGTACTGTTTGGTGGGGCAGTCCGTGAGCGCCGCCACCACCAAAAGACTGAATCTGGCCATCTTTGGGCCCGTGAGCTGCACGGTGCTGGAGTACAACATCAGAGTCTACTGCCTGGATGACACACAGGACGCGCTGAAGGTCACTTCATTTCCACACTGACCCTATGTTTGTACCGTAGTGAACACAGTAAATCAGTAAAGAGTTTGATCTCAAAGGACTGACCAATCATTTGTGTTTGTGTCGTGTCCCAGGAAGTTCTTCAGATGGAGAAGCAGATGGGCGGGAAGCTTCTGGATGAACCAAAGTCTCTGAACTTTAAAGACAGCACTCACAACCTGCGTCTGTCCCTGCACGACGTCCCTCACACCCAGTGGAAGAGCAAACTGCTGGCTAAATACCAGGTACAGTTGTGTTGACATGGATGACATGACATGAGGAGATTTGAAAGAACAATTGGGACACAGATCAGTGTGTTGAAGGTCTGACCGTCTCGCTCTTTGTCTGTGTGTGCGTGTGGCAGGAGTTGCCGTTCCAGCAGGTGTGGAGCGGATCTCAGCGGAACCTCCAGTGCACTTTCACTCTGGAGCGATTCAGTTCGAGTACGCTGGAGCTCGCCTGTAAACTGTGTGTGAGGCAAGTGGAAGGTGAAGGCCAGATATTCCAGCTCAACACCACCCTGTCTGAGGTCAGACACGCACACACACACTGTTTGACAGTCATATTAATCACATGCTTGTGTTAGTGGTGCGGTTTTTAATGCATCGGGTTTGTGCCGTGCACGCAGGACTCTCAGTGCATTGACACGTCTCTTCTGGACCCGGCCAGTAACATCACCACACTGGTGGGTCCAAACGCTTTCCGGATCCCTCTGTCCATCCGACAAAAGCTGTGCGGGAGTCTAGACGCCCCTCAGACCCGCGGCAACGACTGGAGGATGCTGGCCCACAAACTCAACCTGGACAGGTGATGCCGCACATTGTGAAATATTTGACATTGTTATCTCGAGACGCACGCAAATATGCTGTGCTTGCTCACGTTATAAACACGCTTCAGTTTTCTCTTTGTGTCTTGCAGGTATCTGAACTATTTTGCGACCAAGTCGAGTCCGACCGGGGTGATTTTGGACCTTTGGGAGGCGCAGCACTTTCCAGACGGCAATCTGAACCGGCTGGCCGCGGTGCTGGAGGAGATGGGTCGCCATGAAAACATCGTGCCCATGGCAACCGAGCACTGACACCTGTCCGTGGTGCCGGGCACAGGAAGCTCTGGGAGGCGAGGGCCAGTCACAGCGGGTGGCACAGAACAGCAGCCAGATCACTGTGACATGAGCAGACCTGCTCGAACCGTCCGCTTTTCTGTTTCTTAAAACAACTCGACTCGAAGTCTAAAAATCTAAAGGAAAGAGGAAATAAAGACGCCCTGCCGTCTGTACGACCCTGGTTACAGTTGTTTGCTTTTCTATTCGTCAAATCAGTTTCTTAGGAAACGGGACTTCTGCTGTCCAGATACTGGACCCCCATCCCCTTTACCGGACGTGTGATGGGATAATCAGAACAGGAAGTGGGAGTGGCCTACAGACAGGCAGGGCCGTGTGCTTTTACATTAATGCGTTTCATTTTCCTCATTGTTTTACTTTTTTGGAATGGAAACATTTTTAAACTTCTTTTATTTATACTTGTTGTTTTATTTCACTCTCTTGGTTTTATGTATTTGATTCGTTATTGGTTATTTTGTGTTTTAATTGAGTGCTGGTTTGCTATTGGCCATCAACGTGGATTGTTTTACAGCACCACCCAGTGGACAGAACCCACAACTACACTCTTGTGCTAACACACAGCTTTCTGTATATATGCATTCACAACATTGTAAAGTTGATCAGTGTTATTATTCTTAACGATGAGCATTTTCTTTATAGCGTTTTGACCCGTATCTAACTGCGATTTCGACAAAAAAAAGAAACTCAAGATGTTTCAGCAAAGATTGTGCCGTTTTGTAAATCTTCACTTGTCCTGGATGTTGACACCTGCTGCTTTGGATCAGAAACACGAAGGAGAAGTTCTGGAAGCCATTTCAGGAAAACATATTGGCCAGAGTTCTCTCGTCTTCACCGCCATCGGCTCGATTATGTTCAAGGTCCAGATCTGATGTTGGTTTTGCTGAGTTTAGGGCACGTGGACTGTTGTGACTTTACAGGACAGCAACATTTGTGTGGAGAGAGACACAGAGAGAATGAGACGCACTGAGACGTGTGTGAGAAACGCTGGATGCATGTGACTGTACTGATGTATCCGCTGCAGTTAAAAAAGTATAATAATTGTAAAAAAAAGAAAAATAGCCATTTGAGTGTTTGCAATTTACAGCGCGTCTCTGTTCACCGTCATTTTCCTTGTACAAGTTGTCCAACTTTCTAAAGCTGTCTATGCAAATCCTGCATCCTTTGTAAAACAAATGCTACATACTAAAAACCGCTAGCAGTTGCTTTCCATAGTTATCATACGATGATTATATTTATAGTGAGGATGTTACTTATTCTTTTATGGCACGTACATGATGTAATTTGCAAACGCTTGCATCTCTGTGGAGTTTCTGTACAAAATGTAAGAAAGAATTTTTAAACAAGTAATAAATTATATTTATATGCAACACTGAATTTGGGTGTCTCTCGTGGGTTTACATGGCTTTTTGTTTATTTATTTATTTAAGAATTAAGGTTCTCAGGTCAAAAGAGCATAATGTTTGGATGGCATCTCAAAAGGTAAAACGTTGATTGAATTGTTTCAATGTGAAGCTCTATGTAGTTTGCTTCCAAAGATCCCTTACGACTTTAATATGGATATAATGCGGACTAACTTTAGAAAACAGAACAAAACACTTTTTCTCATCTCAAACCCTGAATTTGAAGCTGATTCACAGAAAATCTTTATTTTTTACACGTATAATTGGAGTTATTTTTGAAGGTCAATACATTGGTGAGAGTATGTTGGATGTAAGAGCGATAGCTTAGTTAACGACGTTGGTGAAAGCTATAAAGAGTATTTCTTAATACTTTTTAAAATCTTAATAAAAACGCATTACATTTACTTAAATCTTTGCACTTCACATCATTAGTAAACGGCCACTTTTAAAGTGGCATGCAGCATAACATCAATGACTTAACGGTTTATTGTTAAACGTCACCATTATGGTAATCAGTGTTTGCTTTAGTTGGGCTTTTCGCACTTGATTTTCGAAAACTTTCTTTGGCTGCTTTGTGTTTGTTGCGGGTGTTTTTGTTACTGGATAGCAAAAAAATGAAACAAAAGAAAATTTGATTATTGATTTAGTGGTTAATTAGGCAAATCATCAACTTTTTTTGTTGAATTTTCAGCTTTGTTTCAACAGTGTCTATATGAGGAGTTTTTGAACATGTTATGTACTTTAACACAGACATCAACAATCAGTGTATAAATCTAAACAGTGGTGACCATCAAATGAAAAGCTTCATGCCGCATGCTGGGTACCATCATAAATAGACACAAAACTCATTTATTACTCCCAGCATGCATTGCGGCATGAATAAATCATGCAGATGAATTGTCTTACTTTTTTCTTCAGCTGCTTTTACTTTTCCTGTTGTTTTGTTGGGTCTTCAAATTTGTGACCAACAAAAACCATGAACATCTAAACCTTGTTTTAATTGGCAATGAGAGCTTTTGTAGATGTATGACAGAAGCAAAGTGAAGGTGGCAATGGTGAGTTTTACATAAAAAAAACTGGTTGCCAGAAAACATCTGTAAAAACTACAAAATACTACACACATTTTTTAAAGTGTGCCATTTACGCCCATAAAAACTTTAAAGATTAAGCAGCACTTAATCCATAAATAGCTCAAATAAAATAGCGAAACTTTAATGAATCTCTTCATCAGGTTCATCTCTGAGGTGAATTGTGCGTTTTGCACCAGTTGCCTTTAGACAGTTCATAAGCGTGCCTGTGTTATGCTTCAATATTTATTTCTGTAAAACTGTAAAATGTCTGTCAATAATGTTCATTGGATTTACCAGCTAATCAAAATAAATACTGATAGTCTTAAATCATAAATTTTTTTAAACCTCTAAAGAAATTTTAAGAATTTCACCTAAGAACATTCTTATGAATTTATAATTTAGTGAATCCAGTTTAGCTCTTCATTTAAACTTTCAATATACCGAATGAAACGGCAGAGACCATCCACTAGAATTTAATCCACTTTATTAAATGTGGAATGTTAGACGCATACATACATTTATTTCACTCCATTTACATAAACTATCAAATATTAGAGGTGTACATGTTAAATAAGGCACAAGGCAAATTGAATCGATCGGCAAAACATCCTGTACAAACGTTTAGGGTGAACATTTTCTCTGACAACACTGAATATTTACATTCATATTTTGCAAGGCTCTCAAAGTAACAAAACAGGCAGAGAGTTTAACATGACCACAAGCCAAACAATAAAGTTCATCATCATTTAAAATGAATCGGCATCAAAAGAAACATTAGATGAAAAAAAGAAATGTCCAAACACAGAATTTCTCTTTCAAGGATTGATGAAGGTTTTAAACACACGCTTTTGAAGTTTTTATGGAGTGATGTTTTTATATATCGAGTCTTTGCATCTTATTTTACGACTAATGATGACCAGAGTTCAAACACTCTCGTGTGCGACGGGGTGTGACCTGCAGGTGCTTCTGTCTGTCTGTCTGAGCTTTCACAGAAAGCAGGAATAAATCTGTTGGCGCCTCTCTCTGCATTGTGGACGGGACGTTCGGATGCGTCACAGTTTAATGTCCTGAGAATCGGACATCTTGCAGAGCGTCTTCTTTACCCTCAGTGCGGTCAGACGTGACGCGGGATTGTGCGCCCAGCATTCTGTCATGAGTTTACCCATCTGCCGCAGACACTAAAAACCAAAACACAAAACAAATTAAAGCTTATTAAAAGAAGATTATTATTTGTGTAGATGTATATGTGCTACGTATATGATATGTAAGGGATAATCCACGGCTTCGCGTCGGGTGGTTCTTCGCCTCTACGTCGTGCATTAAAATCCTTTAATGCACGGCTAGCCGTGGATTATCCCGCTTATACCATGGTCATTTGCCAAGTTAAAGCTTTTATTGATGTTTACTGTGTTATTTTAGATCAAACAGGTGAAAATGACTGTTATTTTGTCAGTTAATTTGAAATGTAATCAAACTTATCCTGAGCTACCCATGCGTTAAAGGCTTTTAATGCACACCTTCCAGCCAATCAGAATCCAGTATTCAAACAGACCATGGTATAATAGTCTTTAAGACGTTTTTTTACAATCTACAATTTATCTTTGTCTTCTCTTGATGCATGAGTTTGGAGACGATACTCAATATAACTTGGCTCGAGATTATATTTATTTCATGCATAAAACTTCACTTCTATTCAAAATAAATCTGCCTTCTTGCAATATTAGATTTTGATATGTCATCAAAGTTGGCAACGTCTTATTTAGAGAATACATCTGTAGTTGTTGGATGAGATGTGGTTTGATGTTTGTACCTCATCGCTGCTCCAGCGGTTGGGAAAAGAGGGTCTCTGTCTCTTAATACAGACCACCTCCCTCATGTCCTCATATGAAGGGTCACTGGGCACCAGATCATGATACGGTAACTGATACTCCTCCACAATCCCTGTTCAAAACATGACATCACCGTATAAATAGGACATTTTATTACATCTGATGCCTTAAGAATAAACACCGCAGACTTTCACGCTAAATGCAGTGGAGTGCGTGTGCTCGCGTGTGCTCACCAGCAGACACGCATCTCCTCGCGATCTCCCACAGAATGAGACCGAAGCTGTACATGTCTGCCATGATGTACGACTGGAAGTGACTCCGGTTCAGACTCTCGTCCAGAACCTCCGGCGCCATGTAGCGTTTGGTCCCGACCCGCGTGTTGGGAGGGATGTCCACTTCGTTGGTGTCACTGCGCGAAACAAAACGCAGTTAGACGTCTCATGAACATTTACTGTACATCCAACCCATCGGGCAGGTGTCCGCGCGCTTCTACCTGATGAATTTGACGGCGAGTCCCAGATCCGCAATGCAGCAGGTGCCGTTTTTCTTCACCAGGATGTTCTTGCTCTTCAGGTCTCGGTGTGCGATGGCCGGTTTTCCCTTCGTGCCGAAGATCTCCGTGTGCAGGTGACTGAGACCCGAGACGGCGGAGTAGGCCAGCCGCAGCAGGGATAGGGTGTCCAGCGTGGTGGATTTGAGGTAGTCGTACAGTGATCCGTTTTCATGGTAGTCTGTGATCAGGTACAACTGCGTCCACGAGCCCGTGCCTTTAATGTCTGCCGCAATGAAACCTGCCAAGACAACCCGACATGCTTTCACAGACCTGCAACTTCTGACCACAAAACAGAACATGTCAGAACACAGACGGGTCTTTACCCAGAATGTTCTCGTGTCTCATGAGGACGGTCTGGTAGATCTCGGTCTCTCTGAACCAGCTGGCCTCCTCCGTGGTGAAGAAGACCTTCACAGCCACTCGCTCGCCTCTCCAGCGGCCCATCCACACCTCACCGTACCGACCCTTCCCGATCTGCTTCACCATCTGGATCTGCTTGGCGATCGTCCGCTGCACCTGCGCACGAAAATACAACCCATCAGTTCGGACTTTTTATCTCTTTTCTTCTCTTTCTATATAAATATATATATATATATATATATATATGTAATAAAAAAAACCTTATGTATACTGTGGTGGGCTGTATGAGACCAGTTTTATTGCACCTATGCTTTTTGTTGTCCTTATGATGCTCCAATTGCTTCTATTGTTTCCCTCATTCGTAAACAGCTTTGGATAAAAGCGTCTGCTAAATGACTAAATGTAAATGTACAACGATTCAAAACTTGTGACAGGTCTCGTGAGACGATTGGCTCAAATGTGTTTAGGTCAAATCATCGTTTTTGTTTCTTCTGTGAACTACTAACAATATTTCTCCCAAACTTCACATAATAATATTGTTTCTATTTGCCTTTATTTGCAGAAAATGAAAACTGGAGAAACAGGTGAAAATAACAGAAAAGATGCTCTGTGTTTTTTCACACCTCAAATACAGCAAAGAAAACAAGTTCAGATTGACTTTTAAGCAAAACAACAGTCATATTTACTTAGGAAAAATGTTTTAATGTGATAACCTCTCACAGTTTTCATGTGTCTTTATGTCACTCCTGAGGTTTGATTTTGTCGAAATTCAACAAACACTGGACTGGAATGGACACAATACATCTAGAAATGGTCTTTCTATTAATTTTGCTCAAAATATTGATATTGTTTTCATTTCTCTTTCTGAGTGATGATGTAATGATCGTCTCTCACCAGCAGAGGGAGCCCTGAACCACTGCCTGAACTCTGAGACTGTTCGATCAAATCCCTCAGAGATTCTCCAACAGGAATGAAGGTCTCGTCCTGTTCCAGACCCCTGCTGTACCGCGCTCGTGTCGCCTGACGCTTGTTTCTGACACACACACACACCATTCATGTGAAAAAACATCTGAACTTTTTCAAAAACGAGAAAGCTCAACAAGATGTGACAACAGTGATGTACCTGTAGTAGAAGAATATAAAGATGAAGAGCAGAAGCAAACAGCAGACGCAAACAGAGATCAGAAGAGCCATGTAATGAACGCTGCCGTCCAGATCTGAGGAGGAGACGGAGAAAACACGCCCGTGTTCAATCAACAAACCACAAGTGTTCGTCTTCATTTCAATTCTGAGACTGTCGTGTGATCCATCGTCTTTCTCTCCGTGTGAGTTTGTTTAGTGCGTGTGTATTGAGAATTAGCGGAGAGGTAATCGAGTCACGATCGATTGGGTCTCTTCCTGCTCGAGTTTCTGACCAGTGACACCATTGAGAGTCGCTCGTGGGACGGCCGCTCGCTGGGACTCTAACCTTACACACACACACACGCACGCACACACACACACACACACACTGAGAGCTGGATGTGTCGTGCAGTGTGACAGATTCTCGCATGTCAGAAACAGAATCTGTCCCGTGAGAACTCGTGTCCTTTTCATTAGAGAGACAGAGAACACGCTTCCACTGCAGACTGACCCTGCCCCAGCAATCCCAGCAGCCCCCAAAAACCTGCGGTTTGTAACAGTTGAACCTGTCAAAAGCCATCAGCCAAGAGACGGCCATAAACAGCACTGCATGTGTGTGTGTGTGTGTGTGTGTGTGTGTGTGTGCGTGTGTCACTTCATTCAATACCAGCGGACACGTGTCTCATGACACAATATGACTCTCGCGTGCGTTGACCAGATAACAATTCAAATACAATCTTCTATTGAAGCTGCTTGATCATTCTGTTACTCTCAACATCTGGCAGAGATGGTAAAGGTACAGAACATCATTCTGCTGTTGGGATGATGGCAGCTATGTGTGTGTGTGTGTGTGTGTGTGTGTGTGTGTGTGTGTGTGTGTGTGTGTGTGTGTGTGTGTCTCACCGGGTCTCTTGAGCGGAGGCAGTGTGGGACGGAAGTCTCGGTTACAGTAGTCCTGAGCTGTGCAACATTCCATGATTCTCCTCAGACGAGCGTTTCCTGTGTCCTGATAAACAAGGTTGTGTGATTTTCATATGCGCTGCGGACAGAAGACCTCACACACGTGTGTGTGCGTGTGTGTGTGTGTGTGTGTGTGTAACTCACCCTACACTGAAACTCTGACCCCACAGATGACAGACAGCCGAAAGCGATGACCGGAGCTTTGTCTTCCTCTTGCTCCACCATAGAGAAGCAGTAGCCGTCCGTCCTGTGTGGATGTCATCATCAATTACAACATGAGCTGACCTTTGACCTGTGATGTCATGCGTGCTCCTAATATCTGTACTCTGATTTGTCGTGAGCTGTTTATAATGCTCACTCCAGTCTCACCCACAGCTCATCCGTACTCCATCCGTCTGATACATCTTTGAGAGGAAGTGTGTGTGTGTGTGTGTGTGTGTGCGTGCGTGTGTGTGTTGTACCTGCAGGTGTTGTTGATGGAGTCTTCAGGACATTGATTGTAACAGTGACATGATAACATTTCCTCTGGAATCACCGGTGCTGTGCTGCTGTCCTTCTTACTGCCCACTGTCGCCTTCCCAGAATTCCTCAGTAACATGCTGTCCAACACATTTGCTGCAGAAAGACACATTCATGTTAAAATGCTGGAATCCACCGAGCATGTTTAAGAGTCTTAAAGGGACTGTTCACCCCTAAAAAACGAATTTTGTCATCATTTACCCACTCTCAAGTTCTGATGAACACAGAGAAAGATGTTTGGAAGAATGCTTGAAATCAAAAATACCATAGTGGGGAAAATGCCCAGAACTGTTTGCTTTCCTACATTCTTCAAAATATCTTCTTTTGTGCAAAATTGATAAAGAATTTTAAATAGAATTTATATATAAAACAAACATAATATATATATATATATATACGTATATATATATGAAGAGTTGGGTTCCAAAATGAAATCAAAAATCATGTTTTTTATGATGTCATCATGTTTTTCTTGTGTTTTATTTTGTTAGTTAGCTGAATTTTGTGAGTTATTATGGCTTAAATCAAAACAAATCAACTGCAGTTTGATTGATATTAATTGGAACGCACAATAAAAAACATGATTTTTGAAAAATTTCAAAAAACGATATACAAATATGAATTCTATATATATTTATATAGAACATATAGAGAATAAATTGATATAGAATGTTTGATAAATAATTTGTTTCTACTATGGTAGTCTATGTTGGCCAAGAGCTGTTTGGTTACAGACATTCTTCCAAATATCTTTCTCTGTGTTCATCAGAACAAAGACCTTTAAACAGATTTGGAACAACTCGAAGGCGAGTCAATAAAGACAGAATTTGTCTTTTTGGGTGAAGTGTCCCTTTAAGAAAAAGACAAAAGAAAAGAAAGGTTTTTGTGATGATGTACAACTCCTGCGAGTGGTTTTGTTGCAGGTTTTACAGTGAAATATTTATCAGCTCTGTGTTTAGACGCTCTTCAAGAGTCTAGACCCAAACCAGCCAGACCACAACATTACAAGCTACTGTAAATGAGCTTCCCATACGAGCTGTCAATCATTCCCAACATCACGCGACTCCAGCAGAAAGGCTCAATGATCAGCTGTGATGTTTGTTTGTGGGGGTGAGCGCTGAGATTTGTAGCGTCTGTAAACACGCGAGGCATTTTAATAGAGTGCACAGACTGCCTGGAGTTTAACTGCCGCTAGAATAACAGAAGAAGACCAGATGAGTTTACAATCCAAACTCGCAGCTCGCGTTACCCGTGTGTGCCGAACCTTTCGCTCACCACACATTCACATCCGCTGAGATTTAACAGGAAAACACCTCAAACCTTCACATCAATAACACAACCATTCTCCATCACATTAGATGCTAACAGGTCTCTGAAGTGTGTGCGTGTGTCCGGTCTGATATCACAGCTGCCAAGCAGATAAAGCCACAGATGCTTATGGCCTTCACAAGATTACCAAAAAATACCCATGAGCCTCTGAGACAGACCGCTGACGCCAGGACAGACCGTGACACAAGACGCTCTGAAAACATCATCAGGGTCTCAATCCGAAACAATGCATCAGCGTTTCTCACAGACATCACATCCTTCAACATCAACAGATATGAAAGCTGATGATTATTGTGTTCTTTAAATGATAACGTGAATCATGTGTCCTCGCTGTCCACAACACTGCAAAGAACACAATGTAACAAGTTTTGTTTCCCTTTCATTTTTACTGTTTCTTTATGAAGTTTAACACGCTGAATACAAAAATCACACACACAAAAAAATTGTACCATGGAGGGTACTCACAAAAAATATATATATACACTCACCTAAAGGATTATTAGGAAGAGCACTGACACCTGTCCGTGGTGCCGGGCACAGGAAGCTCTGGGAGGCGAGGGCCAGTCACAGCGGGAGGCACAGAACAGCAGCCAGATCACTGTGACATGAGCAGACCTGCTCGAACCGTCCGCTTTTCTGTTTCTTAAAACAACTCGACTCGAAGTCTAAAAATCTAAAGGAAAGAGGAAATAAAGACGCCCTGCCGTCTGTACGACCCTGGTTACAGTTGTTTGCTTTTCTATTCGTCAAATCAGTTTCTTAGGAAACGGGACTTCTGCTGTCCAGATACTGGACCCCCATCCCCTTTACCGGACGTGTGATGGGATAATCAGAACAGGAAGTGGGAGTGGCCTACAGACAGGCAGGGCCGTGTGCTTTTACATTAATGCGTTTCATTTTCCTCATTGTTTTACTTTTTTGGAATGGAAACATTTTTAAACTTCTTTTATTTATACTTGTTGTTTTATTTCACTCTCTTGGTTTTATGTATTTGATTCGTTATTGGTTATTTTGTGTTTTAATTGAGTGCTGGTTTGCTATTGGCCATCAACGTGGATTGTTTTACAGCACCACCCAGTGGACAGAACCCACAACTACACTCTTGTGCTAACACACAGCATTCTGTATATATGCATTCACAACATTGTAAAGTTGATCAGTGTTATTATTCTTAACGATGAGCATTTTCTTTATAGCGTTTTGACCCGTATCTAACTGCGATTTCGACAAAAAAAAGAAACTCAAGATGTTTCAGCAAAGATTGTGCCGTTTTGTAAATCTTCACTTGTCCTGGATGTTGACACCTGCTGCTTTGGATCAGAAACACGAAGGAGAAGTTCTGGAAGCCATTTCAGGAAAACATATTGGCCAGAGTTCTCTCGTCTTCACCGCCATCGGCTCGATTATGTTCAAGGTCCAGATCTGATGTTGGTTTTGCTGAGTTTAGGGCACGTGGACTGTTGTGACTTTACAGGACAGCAACATTTGTGTGGAGAGAGACACAGAGAGAATGAGACGCACTGAGACGTGTGTGAGAAACGCTGGATGCATGTGACTGTACTGATGTATCCGCTGCAGTTAAAAAAGTATAATAATTGTAAAAAAAGAAAAATAGCCATTTGAGTGTTTGCAATTTACAGCGCGTCTCTGTTCACCGTCATTTTCCTTGTACAAGTTGTCCAACTTTCTAAAGCTGTCTATGCAAATCCTGCATCCTTTGTAAAACAAATGCTACATACTAAAAACCGCTAGCAGTTGCTTTCCATAGTTATCATACGATGATTATATTTATAGTGAGGATGTTACTTATTCTTTTATGGCACGTACATGATGTAATTTGCAAACGCTTGCATCTCTGTGGAGTTTCTGTACAAAATGTAAGAAAGAATTTTTAAACAAGTAATAAATTATATTTATATGCAACACTGAATTTGGGTGTCTCTCGTGGGTTTACATGGCTTTTTGTTTATTTATTTATTTAAGAATTAAGGTTCTCAGGTCAAAAGAGCATAATGTTTGGATGGCATCTCAAAAGGTAAAACGTTGATTGAATTGTTTCAATGTGAAGCTCTATGTAGTTTGCTTCCAAAGATCCCTTACGACTTTAATATGGATATAATGCGGACTAACTTTAGAAAACAGAACAAAACACTTTTTCTCATCTCAAACCCTGAATTTGAAGCTGATTCACAGAAAATCTTTATTTTTTACACGTATAATTGGAGTTATTTTTGAAGGTCAATACATTGGTGAGAGTATGTTGGATGTAAGAGCGATAGCTTAGTTAACGACGTTGGTGAAAGCTATAAAGAGTATTTCTTAATACTTTTTAAAATCTTAATAAAAACGCATTACATTTACTTAAATCTTTGCACTTCACATCATTAGTAAACGGCCACTTTTAAAGTGGCATGCAGCATAACATCAATGACTTAACGGTTTATTGTTAAAAGTCACCATTATGGTAATCAGTGTTTGCTTTAGTTGGGCTTTTCGCACATGATTTTCGAAAACTTTCTTTGGCTGCTTTGTGTTTGTTGCGGGTGTTTTTGTTACTGGATAGCAAAAAAATGAAACAAAAGAAAATTTGATTATTGATTTAGTGGTTAATTAGGCAAATCATCAACTTTTTTTGTTGAATTTTCAGCTTTGTTTCAACAGTGTCTATATGAGGAGTTTTTGAACATGTTATGTACTTTAACACAGACATCAACAATCAGTGTATAAATCTAAACAGTGGTGACCATCAAATGAAAAGCTTCATGCCGCATGCTGGGTACCATCATAAATAGACACAAAACTCATTTATTACTCCCAGCATGCATTGCGGCATGAATAAATCATGCAGATGAATTGTCTTACTTTTTTCTTCAGCTGCTTTTACTTTTCCTGTTGTTTTGTTGGGTCTTCAAATTTGTGACCAACAAAAACCATGAACATCTAAACCTTGTTTTAATTGGCAATGAGAGCTTTTGTAGATGTATGACAGAAGCAAAGTGAAGGTGGCAATGGTGAGTATTACATAAAAAAAACTGGTTGCCAGAAAACATCTGTAAAAACTACAAAATACTACAAACATTTTTTAAAGTGTGCCATTTACGCCCATAAAAACTTTAAAGATTAAGCAGCACTTAATCCATAAATAGCTCAAATAAAATAGCGAAACTTTAATGAATCTCTTCATCAGGTTCATCTCTGAGGTGAATTGTGCGTTTTGCACCAGTTGCCTTTAGACAGTTCATAAGCGTGCCTGTGTTATGCTTCAATATTTATTTCTGTAAAACTGTAAAATGTCTGTCAATAATGTTCATTGGATTTACCAGCTAATCAAAATAAATACTGATAGTCTTAAATCATAAATTTTTTTAAACCTCTAAAGAAATTTTAAGAATTTCACCTAAGAACATTCTTATGAATTTATAATTTAGTGAATCCAGTTTAGCTCTTCATTTAAACTTTCAATATACCGAATGAAACGGCAGAGACCATCCACTAGAATTTAATCCACTTTATTAAATGTGGAATGTTAGACGCATACATACATTTATTTCACTCCATTTACATAAACTATCAAATATTAGAGGTGTACATGTTAAATAAGGCACAAGGCAAATTGAATCGATCGGCAAAACATCCTGTACAAACGTTTAGGGTGAACATTTTCTCTGACAACACTGAATATTTACATTCATATTTTGCAAGGCTCTCAAAGTAACAAAACAGGCAGAGAGTTTAACATGACCACAAGCCAAACAATAAAGTTCATCATCATTTAAAATGAATCGGCATCAAAAGAAACATTAGATGAAAAAAAGAAATGTCCAAACACAGAATTTCTCTTTCAAGGATTGATGAAGGTTTTAAACACACGCTTTTGAAGTTTTTATGGAGTGATGTTTTTATATATCGAGTCTTTGCATCTTATTTTACGACTAATGATGACCAGAGTTCAAACACTCTCGTGTGCGACGGGGTGTGACCTGCAGGTGCTTCTGTCTGTCTGTCTGAGCTTTCACAGAAAGCAGGAATAAATCTGTTGGCGCCTCTCTCAGCATTGTGGACGGGACGTTCGGATGCGTCACAGTTTAATGTCCTGAGAATCGGACATCTTGCAGAGCGTCTTCTTTACCCTCAGTGCGGTCAGACGTGACGCGGGATTGTGCGCCCAGCATTCTGTCATGAGTTTACCCATCTGCCGCAGACACTAAAAACCAAAACACAAAACAAATTAAAGCTTATTAAAAGAAGATTATTATTTGTGTAGATGTATATGTGCTACGTATATGATATGTAAGGGATAATCCACGGCTTCGCGTCGGGTGGTTCTTCGCCTCAACGTCGTGCATTAAAATCCTTTAATGCACGGCTAGCCGTGGATTATCCCGCTTATACCATGGTCATTTGCCAAGTTAAAGCTTTTATTGATGTTTACAGTGTAATTTTAGATCAAACAGGTGAAAATGACAGTTATTTTGTCAGTTAATTTGAAATGTAATCAAACTTATCCTGAGCTACCCATGCGTTAAAGGCTTTTAATGCACACCTTCCAGCCAATCAGAATCCAGTATTCAAACAGACCATGGTATAATAGTCTTTAAGACGTTTTTTTACAATCTACAATTTATCTTTGTCTTCTCTTGATGCATGAGTTTGGAGACGATACTCAATATAACTTGGCTCGAGATTATATTTATTTCATGCATAAAACTTCACTTCTATTCAAAATAAATCTGCCTTCTTGCAATAATAGATTTTGATATGTCATCAAAGTTGGCAACGTCTTATTTAGAGAATACATCTGTAGTTGTTGGATGAGATGTGGTTTGATGTTTGTACCTCATCGCTGCTCCAGCGGTTGGGAAAAGAGGGTCTCTGTCTCTTAATACAGACCACCTCCCTCATGTCCTCATATGAAGGGTCACTGGGCACCAGATCATGATACGGTAACTGATACTCCTCCACAATCCCTGTTCAAAACATGACATCACCGTATAAATAGGACATTTTATTACATCTGATGCCTTAAGAATAAACACCGCAGACTTTCACGCTAAATGCAGTGGAGTGCGTGTGCTCGCGTGTGCTCACCAGCAGACACGCATCTCCTCGCGATCTCCCACAGAATGAGACCGAAGCTGTACATGTCTGCCATGATGTACGACTGGAAGTGACTCCGGTTCAGACTCTCGTCCAGAACCTCCGGCGCCATGTAGCGTTTGGTCCCGACCCGCGTGTTGGGAGGGATGTCCACTTCGTTGGTGTCACTGCGCGAAACAAAACGCAGTTAGACGTCTCATGAACATTTACTGTACATCCAACCCATCGGGCAGGTGTCCGCGCGCTTCTACCTGATGAATTTGACGGCGAGTCCCAGATCCGCAATGCAGCAGGTGCCGTTTTTCTTCACCAGGATGTTCTTGCTCTTCAGGTCTCGGTGTGCGATGGCCGGTTTTCCCTTCGTGCCGAAGATCTCCGTGTGCAGGTGACTGAGACCCGAGACGGCGGAGTAGGCCAGCCGCAGCAGGGATAGGGTGTCCAGCGTGGTGGATTTGAGGTAGTCGTACAGAGATCCGTTTTCATGGTAGTCTGTGATCAGGTACAACTGCGTCCACGAGCCCGTGCCTTTAATGTCTGCCGCAATGAAACCTGCCAAGACAACCCGACATGCTTTCACAGACCTGCAACTTCTGACCACAAAACAGAACATGTCAGAACACAGACAGGTCTTTACCCAGAATGTTCTCGTGTCTCATGAGGACGGTCTGGTAGATCTCGGTCTCTCTGAACCAGCTGGCCTCCTCCGTGGTGAAGAAGACCTTCACAGCCACTCGCTCGCCTCTCCAGCGGCCCATCCACACCTCACCGTACCGACCCTTCCCGATCTGCTTCACCATCTGGATCTGCTTGGCGATCGTCCGCTGCACCTGCGCACGAAAATACAACCCATCAGTTCGGACTTTTTATCTCTTTTCTTCTCTTTCTATATAAATATATATATATATATATATATATATGTAATAAAAAAAACCTTATGTATACTGTGGTGGGCTGTATGAGACCAGTTTTATTGCACCTATGCTTTTTGTTGTCCTTATGATGCTCCAATTGCTTCTATTGTTTCCCTCATTCGTAAACAGCTTTGGATAAAAGCGTCTGCTAAATGACTAAATGTAAATGTACAACGATTCAAAACTTGTGACAGGTCTCGTGAGACGATTGGCTCAAATGTGTTTAGGTCAAATCATCGTTTTTGTTTCATCTGTGAACTACTAACAATATTTCTCCCAAACTTCACATAACAATATTGTTTCTATTTGCCTTTATTTGCAGAAAATGAAAACTGGAGAAACAGGTGAAAATAACAGAAAAGATGCTCTGTGTTTTTTCACACCTCAAATACAGCAAAGAAAACAAGTTCAGATTGACTTTTAAGCAAAACAACAGTCATATTTACTTAGGAAAAAAGTTTTAATGTGATAACCTCTCACAGTTTTCATGTGTCTTTATGTCACTCCTGAGGTTTGATTTTGTCGAAATTCAACAAACACTGGACTGGAATGGACACAATACATCTAGAAATGGTCTTTCTATTAATTTTGCTCAAAATATTGATATTGTTTTCATTTCTCTTTCTGAGTGATGATGTAATGATCGTCTCTCACCAGCAGAGGGAGCCCTGAACCACTGCCTGAACTCTGAGACTGTTCGATCAAATCCCTCAGAGATTCTCCAGCAGGAATGAAGGTCTCGTCCTGTTCCAGACCCCTGCTGTACCGCGCTCGTGTCGCCTGACGCTTGTTTCTGACACACACACACACCATTCATGTGAAAAAACATCTGAACTTTTTCAAAAACGAGAAAGCTCAACAAGATGTGACAACAGTGATGTACCTGTAGTAGAAGAATATAAAGATGAAGAGCAGAAGCAAACAGCAGACGCAAACAGAGATCAGAAGAGCCATATAATGAACGCTGCCGTCCAGATCTGAGGAGGAGACGGAGAAAACACGCCCGTGTTCAATCAACAAACCACAAGTGTTCGTCTTCATTTCAATTCTGAGACTGTCGTGTGATCCATCGTCTATCTCTCCGTGTGAGTTTGTTTAGTGCGTGTGTATTGAGAATTAGCGGAGAGGTAATCGAGTCACGATCGATTGGGTCTCTTCCTGCTCGAGTTTCTGACCAGTGACACCATTGAGAGTCGCTCGTGGGACGGCCGCTCGCTGGGACTCTAACCTTACACACACACACACGCACGCACACACACACACACACACACTGAGAGCTGGATGTGTCGTGCAGTGTGACAGATTCTCGCATGTCAGAAACAGAATCTGTCCCGTGAGAACTCGTGTCCTTTTCATTAGAGAGACAGAGAACACGCTTCCACTGCAGACTGACCCTGCCCCAGCAATCCCAGCAGCCCCCAAAAACCTGCGGTTTGTAACAGTTGAACCTGTCAAAAGCCATCAGCCAAGAGACGGCCATAAACAGCACTGCATGTGTGTGTGTGTGTGTGTGTGTGTGTGTGTGTGCGTGTGTCACTTCATTCAATACCAGCGGACACGTGTCTCATGACACAATATGACTCTCGCGTGCGTTGACCAGATAACAATTCAAATACAATCTTCTATTGAAGCTGCTTGATCATTCTGTTACTCTCAACATCTGGCAGAGATGGTAAAGGTACAGAACATCATTCTGGAGAGAGAGAGAGAGAGAGAGAGAGAGAGAGAGAGAGAGATGGCCTTCTCTTAGTCCATCCACACACAGGCAAGGCCGCGGGGACCTCAGATAAAGTCTTGTGTTTTATCACGCGGCAGTTCCCGCTTGCACCTGTCTCTGGTTCATCATGTGAGCACACGTATCAGCACATATACTATTTCAACCTTTAAACAACGAAATAAGTATTCATGTCACGTGCCGTCGAGATGTTTTGACTAGAAGGGCTATCATACAGCTACCAAGCGCACTTCAATACCGCATCATTCTTGTCACACTGAAAAGAGTTTTTGTTATTATTGTAAGGTTGGGTTTAGGGTTGGGGTAGGTGTAGGTGTTATCTAATGTCATTTATTGTAATTATATGGCGAGATTTTGCATCACTTCCGGCCGTAGCTGTATCCCTTCTAGCCACAACCTCGAGACGGTCACCACAGGTAACCTTGTCAACGTAACTTCCCAACCGCCATCCCAAAAAACGAAACGCCCTGTCGAAATACATGTCCATCCTAAAGACACGCGACTATTTATAGCAATACTTCTGTGAGCTGTGCACGCGCTGGAGCGCCGTTCACAAAATGCGTTCCAGTATTATTCTTCAGACTGAAGTATTCAGGGGACTATTTTCCAAAAACACTCATGGATCCCACGTGCGTTCGGAAAGGCGTGCTCTGACGAATGTACGGAGAGTAAATAAATCATTCTGCAAGGCATTAGCCCAGTTTGCTAGCGCTCTCGAATCGCACGCTCCCACAGGAAACGTTAAAGAGGCTAATGACCGATCATAATGCCGCTGTTTAACGACCAAGCCGACAATAAAGTATTTTAATTCCTTTTCTCGCGTCCGTAATGGGATGAAATTAATGACAGTGTGGCGCCGATGCGAGCGTCAGGATTAGCGCTCGATGTCGCCCGGCTGACAAGCCGAGCGTGATCTCAGGGGTCACGAGTGCGCGCGCACATACTCATTCCTGCTGTGCAGATTTCGCTGTCCTAACTAACAGTAATGATTCAAGTGCACGTGGCTGATAGCTGATATAATGTTAGTTTGGATCTGTCTGTTTGTTTTTAAATGGTTCCTGTTTTCAGCATGTCCAGCCATAGTCCGGTATATTCATTATCACCGGTTTAATTCAAACGTTCTATGCTTTTTGTACGTAGGATGTGGTGGTTGTCGGCGAGGAAAACTTCACCACCCCCTGCTACATTCAGATGGATGAAGAGGCGTGTCACATCCTCACAGAGACGCTAGGCACGTACTGTTTGGTGGGGCAGTCCGTGAGCGCCGCCACCACCAAAAGACTGAATCTGGCCATCTTTGGGCCCGTGAGCTGCACGGTGCTGGAGTACAACATCAGAGTCTACTGCCTGGATGACACACAGGACGCGCTGAAGGTCACTTCATTTCCACACTGACCCTATGTTTGTACCGTAGTGAACACAGTAAATCAGTAAAGAGTTTGATCTCAAAGGACTGACCAATCATTTGTGTTTGTGTCGTGTCCCAGGAAGTTCTTCAGATGGAGAAGCAGATGGGCGGGAAGCTTCTGGATGAACCAAAGTCTCTGAACTTTAAAGACAGCACTCACAACCTGCGTCTGTCCCTGCACGACGTCCCTCACACCCAGTGGAAGAGCAAACTGCTGGCTAAATACCAGGTACAGTTGTGTTGACACGGATGACATGACATGAGGAGATTTGAAAGAACAATTGGGACACAGATCAGTGTGTTGAAGGTCTGACCGTCTCGCTCTTTGTCTGTGTGTGCGTGTGGCAGGAGTTGCCGTTCCAGCAGGTGTGGAGCGGATCTCAGCGGAACCTCCAGTGCACTTTCACTCTGGAGCGATTCAGTTCGAGTACGCTGGAGCTCGCCTGTAAACTGTGTGTGAGGCAAGTGGAAGGTGAAGGCCAGATATTCCAGCTCAACACCACCCTGTCTGAGGTCAGACACGCACACACACACTGTTTGACAGTCATATTAATCACATGCTTGTGTTAGTGGTGCGGTTTTTAATGCATCGGGTTTGTGCCATGCATGCAGGACTCTCAGTGCATTGACACGTCTCTTCTGGACCCGGCCAGTAACATCACCACACTGGTGGGTCCAAACGCTTTCCGGATCCCTCTGTCCATCCGACAAAAGCTGTGCGGGAGTCTAGACGCCCCTCAGACCCGCGGCAACGACTGGAGGATGCTGGCCCACAAACTCAACCTGGACAGGTGATGCCGCACATTGTGAAATATTTGACATTGTTATCTCGAGACGCACGCAAATATGCTGTGCTTGCTCACGTTATAAACACGCTTCAGTTTTCTCTTTGTGTCTTGCAGGTATCTGAACTATTTTGCGACCAAGTCGAGTCCGACCGGGGTGATTTTGGACCTTTGGGAGGCGCAGCACTTTCCAGACGGCAATCTGAACCGGCTGGCCGCGGTGCTGGAGGAGATTGGTCGCCATGAAAACATCGTGCCCATGGCAACCGAGCACTGACACCTGTCCGTGGTGCCGGGCACAGGAAGCTCTGGGAGGCGAGGGCCAGTCACAGCGGGTGGCACAGAACAGCAGCCAGATCACTGTGACATGAGCAGACCTGCTCGAACCGTCCGCTTTTCTGTTTCTTAAAACAACTCGACTCGAAGTCTAAAAATCTAAAGGAAAGAGGAAATAAAGACGCCCTGCCGTCTGTACGACCCTGGTTACAGTTGTTTGCTTTTCTATTCGTCAAATCAGTTTCTTAGGAAACGGGACTTCTGCTGTCCAGATACTGGACCCCCATCCCCTTTACCGGACGTGTGATGGGATAATCAGAACAGGAAGTGGGAGTGGCCTACAGACAGGCAGGGCCGTGTGCTTTTACATTAATGCGTTTCATTTTCCTCATTGTTTTACTTTTTTGGAATGGAAACATTTTTAAACTTCTTTTATTTATACTTGTTGTTTTATTTCACTCTCTTGGTTTTATGTATTTGATTCGTTATTGGTTATTTTGTGTTTTAATTGAGTGCTGGTTTGCTATTGGCCATCAACGTGGATTGTTTTACAGCACCACCCAGTGGACAGAACCCACAACTACACTCTTGTGCTAACACACAGCCTTCTGTATATATGCATTCACAACATTGTAAAGTTGATCAGTGTTATTATTCTTAACGATGAGCATTTTCTTTATAGCGTTTTGACCCGTATCTAACTGCGATTTCGACAAAAAAAAGAAACTCAAGATGTTTCAGCAAAGATTGTGCCGTTTTGTAAATCTTCACTTGTCCTGGATGTTGACACCTGCTGCTTTGGATCAGAAACACGAAGGAGAAGTTCTGGAAGCCATTTCAGGAAAACATATTGGCCAGAGTTCTCTCGTCTTCACCGCCATCGGCTCGATTATGTTCAAGGTCCAGATCTGATGTTGGTTTTGCTGAGTTTAGGGCACGTGGACTGTTGTGACTTTACAGGACAGCAACATTTGTGTGGAGAGAGACACAGAGAGAATGAGACGCACTGAGACGTGTGTGAGAAACGCTGGATGCATGTGACTGTACTGATGTATCCGCTGCAGTTAAAAAAGTATAATAATTGTAAAAAAAAGAAAAATAGCCATTTGAGTGTTTGCAATTTACAGCGCGTCTCTGTTCACCGTCATTTTCCTTGTACAAGTTGTCCAACTTTCTAAAGCTGTCTATGCAAATCCTGCATCCTTTGTAAAACAAATGCTACATACTAAAAACCGCTAGCAGTTGCTTTCCATAGTTATCATACGATGATTATATTTATAGTGAGGATGTTACTTATTCTTTTATGGCACGTACATGATGTAATTTGCAAACGCTTGCATCTCTGTGGAGTTTCTGTACAAAATGTAAGAAAGAATTTTTAAACAAGTAATAAATTATATTTATATGCAACACTGAATTTGGGTGTCTCTCGTGGGTTTACATGGCTTTTTGTTTATTTATTTATTTAAGAATTAAGGTTCTCAGGTCAAAAGAGCATAATGTTTGGATGGCATCTCAAAAGGTAAAACGTTGATTGAATTGTTTCAATGTGAAGCTCTATGTAGTTTGCTTCCAAAGATCCCTTACGACTTTAATATGGATATAATGCGGACTAACTTTAGAAAACAGAACAAAACACTTTTTCTCATCTCAAACCCTGAATTTGAAGCTGATTCACAGAAAATCTTTATTTTTTACACGTATAATTGGAGTTATTTTTGAAGGTCAATACATTGGTGAGAGTATGTTGGATGTAAGAGCGATAGCTTAGTTAACGACGTTGGTGAAAGCTATAAAGAGTATTTCTTAATACTTTTTAAAATCTTAATAAAAACGCATTACATTTACTTAAATCTTTGCACTTCACATCATTAGTAAACGGCCACTTTTAAAGTGGCATGCAGCATAACATCAATGACTTAACGGTTTATTGTTAAACGTCACCATTATGGTAATCAGTGTTTGCTTTAGTTGGGCTTTTCGCACTTGATTTTCGAAAACTTTCTTTGGCTGCTTTGTGTTTGTTGCGGGTGTTTTTGTTACTGGATAGCAAAAAAATGAAACAAAAGAAAATTTGATTATTGATTTAGTGGTTAATTAGGCAAATCATCAACTTTTTTTGTTGAATTTTCAGCTTTGTTTCAACAGTGTCTATATGAGGAGTTTTTGAACATGTTATGTACTTTAACACAGACATCAACAATCAGTGTATAAATCTAAACAGTGGTGACCATCAAATGAAAAGCTTCATGCCGCATGCTGGGTACCATCATAAATAGACACAAAACTCATTTATTACTCCCAGCATGCATTGCGGCATGAATAAATCATGCAGATGAATTGTCTTACTTTTTTCTTCAGCTGCTTTTACTTTTCCTGTTGTTTTGTTGGGTCTTCAAATTTGTGACCAACAAAAACCATGAACATCTAAACCTTGTTTTAATTGGCAATGAGAGCTTTTGTAGATGTATGACAGAAGCAAAGTGAAGGTGGCAATGGTGAGTTTTACATAAAAAAAACTGGTTGCCAGAAAACATCTGTAAAAACTACAAAATACTACACACATTTTTTAAAGTGTGCCATTTACGCCCATAAAAACTTTAAAGATTAAGCAGCACTTAATCCATAAATAGCTCAAATAAAATAGCGAAACTTTAATGAATCTCTTCATCAGGTTCATCTCTGAGGTGAATTGTGCGTTTTGCACCAGTTGCCTTTAGACAGTTCATAAGCGTGCCTGTGTTATGCTTCAATATTTATTTCTGTAAAACTGTAAAATGTCTGTCAATAATGTTCATTGGATTTACCAGCTAATCAAAATAAATACTGATAGTCTTAAATCATAAATTTTTTTAAACCTCTAAAGAAATTTTAAGAATTTCACCTAAGAACATTCTTATGAATTTATAATTTAGTGAATCCAGTTTAGCTCTTCATTTAAACTTTCAATATACCGAATGAAACGGCAGAGACCATCCACTAGAATTTAATCCACTTTATTAAATGTGGAATGTTAGACGCATACATACATTTATTTCACTCCATTTACATAAACTATCAAATATTAGAGGTGTACATGTTAAATAAGGCACAAGGCAAATTGAATCGATCGGCAAAACATCCTGTACAAACGTTTAGGGTGAACATTTTCTCTGACAACACTGAATATTTACATTCATATTTTGCAAGGCTCTCAAAGTAACAAAACAGGCAGAGAGTTTAACATGACCACAAGCCAAACAATAAAGTTCATCATCATTTAAAATGAATCGGCATCAAAAGAAACATTAGATGAAAAAAAGAAATGTCCAAACACAGAATTTCTCTTTCAAGGATTGATGAAGGTTTTAAACACACGCTTTTGAAGTTTTTATGGAGTGATGTTTTTATATATCGAGTCTTTGCATCTTATTTTACGACTAATGATGACCAGAGTTCAAACACTCTCGTGTGCGACGGGGTGTGACCTGCAGGTGCTTCTGTCTGTCTGTCTGAGCTTTCACAGAAAGCAGGAATAAATCTGTTGGCGCCTCTCTCTGCATTGTGGACGGGACGTTCGGATGCGTCACAGTTTAATGTCCTGAGAATCGGACATCTTGCAGAGCGTCTTCTTTACCCTCAGTGCGGTCAGACGTGACGCGGGATTGTGCGCCCAGCATTCTGTCATGAGTTTACCCATCTGCCGCAGACACTAAAAACCAAAACACAAAACAAATTAAAGCTTATTAAAAGAAGATTATTATTTGTGTAGATGTATATGTGCTACGTATATGATATGTAAGGGATAATCCACGGCTTCGCGTCGGGTGGTTCTTCGCCTCTACGTCGTGCATTAAAATCCTTTAATGCACGGCTAGCCGTGGATTATCCCGCTTATACCATGGTCATTTGCCAAGTTAAAGCTTTTATTGATGTTTACTGTGTTATTTTAGATCAAACAGGTGAAAATGACTGTTATTTTGTCAGTTAATTTGAAATGTAATCAAACTTATCCTGAGCTACCCATGCGTTAAAGGCTTTTAATGCACACCTTCCAGCCAATCAGAATCCAGTATTCAAACAGACCATGGTATAATAGTCTTTAAGACGTTTTTTTACAATCTACAATTTATCTTTGTCTTCTCTTGATGCATGAGTTTGGAGACGATACTCAATATAACTTGGCTCGAGATTATATTTATTTCATGCATAAAACTTCACTTCTATTCAAAATAAATCTGCCTTCTTGCAATATTAGATTTTGATATGTCATCAAAGTTGGCAACGTCTTATTTAGAGAATACATCTGTAGTTGTTGGATGAGATGTGGTTTGATGTTTGTACCTCATCGCTGCTCCAGCGGTTGGGAAAAGAGGGTCTCTGTCTCTTAATACAGACCACCTCCCTCATGTCCTCATATGAAGGGTCACTGGGCACCAGATCATGATACGGTAACTGATACTCCTCCACAATCCCTGTTCAAAACATGACATCACCGTATAAATAGGACATTTTATTACATCTGATGCCTTAAGAATAAACACCGCAGACTTTCACGCTAAATGCAGTGGAGTGCGTGTGCTCGCGTGTGCTCACCAGCAGACACGCATCTCCTCGCGATCTCCCACAGAATGAGACCGAAGCTGTACATGTCTGCCATGATGTACGACTGGAAGTGACTCCGGTTCAGACTCTCGTCCAGAACCTCCGGCGCCATGTAGCGTTTGGTCCCGACCCGCGTGTTGGGAGGGATGTCCACTTCGTTGGTGTCACTGCGCGAAACAAAACGCAGTTAGACGTCTCATGAACATTTACTGTACATCCAACCCATCGGGCAGGTGTCCGCGCGCTTCTACCTGATGAATTTGACGGCGAGTCCCAGATCCGCAATGCAGCAGGTGCCGTTTTTCTTCACCAGGATGTTCTTGCTCTTCAGGTCTCGGTGTGCGATGGCCGGTTTTCCCTTCGTGCCGAAGATCTCCGTGTGCAGGTGACTGAGACCCGAGACGGCGGAGTAGGCCAGCCGCAGCAGGGATAGGGTGTCCAGCGTGGTGGATTTGAGGTAGTCGTACAGTGATCCGTTTTCATGGTAGTCTGTGATCAGGTACAACTGCGTCCACGAGCCCGTGCCTTTAATGTCTGCCGCAATGAAACCTGCCAAGACAACCCGACATGCTTTCACAGACCTGCAACTTCTGACCACAAAACAGAACATGTCAGAACACAGACGGGTCTTTACCCAGAATGTTCTCGTGTCTCATGAGGACGGTCTGGTAGATCTCGGTCTCTCTGAACCAGCTGGCCTCCTCCGTGGTGAAGAAGACCTTCACAGCCACTCGCTCGCCTCTCCAGCGGCCCATCCACACCTCACCGTACCGACCCTTCCCGATCTGCTTCACCATCTGGATCTGCTTGGCGATCGTCCGCTGCACCTGCGCACGAAAATACAACCCATCAGTTCGGACTTTTTATCTCTTTTCTTCTCTTTCTATATAAATATATATATATATATATATATATATGTAATAAAAAAAACCTTATGTATACTGTGGTGGGCTGTATGAGACCAGTTTTATTGCACCTATGCTTTTTGTTGTCCTTATGATGCTCCAATTGCTTCTATTGTTTCCCTCATTCGTAAACAGCTTTGGATAAAAGCGTCTGCTAAATGACTAAATGTAAATGTACAACGATTCAAAACTTGTGACAGGTCTCGTGAGACGATTGGCTCAAATGTGTTTAGGTCAAATCATCGTTTTTGTTTCTTCTGTGAACTACTAACAATATTTCTCCCAAACTTCACATAATAATATTGTTTCTATTTGCCTTTATTTGCAGAAAATGAAAACTGGAGAAACAGGTGAAAATAACAGAAAAGATGCTCTGTGTTTTTTCACACCTCAAATACAGCAAAGAAAACAAGTTCAGATTGACTTTTAAGCAAAACAACAGTCATATTTACTTAGGAAAAATGTTTTAATGTGATAACCTCTCACAGTTTTCATGTGTCTTTATGTCACTCCTGAGGTTTGATTTTGTCGAAATTCAACAAACACTGGACTGGAATGGACACAATACATCTAGAAATGGTCTTTCTATTAATTTTGCTCAAAATATTGATATTGTTTTCATTTCTCTTTCTGAGTGATGATGTAATGATCGTCTCTCACCAGCAGAGGGAGCCCTGAACCACTGCCTGAACTCTGAGACTGTTCGATCAAATCCCTCAGAGATTCTCCAACAGGAATGAAGGTCTCGTCCTGTTCCAGACCCCTGCTGTACCGCGCTCGTGTCGCCTGACGCTTGTTTCTGACACACACACACACCATTCATGTGAAAAAACATCTGAACTTTTTCAAAAACGAGAAAGCTCAACAAGATGTGACAACAGTGATGTACCTGTAGTAGAAGAATATAAAGATGAAGAGCAGAAGCAAACAGCAGACGCAAACAGAGATCAGAAGAGCCATGTAATGAACGCTGCCGTCCAGATCTGAGGAGGAGACGGAGAAAACACGCCCGTGTTCAATCAACAAACCACAAGTGTTCGTCTTCATTTCAATTCTGAGACTGTCGTGTGATCCATCGTCTTTCTCTCCGTGTGAGTTTGTTTAGTGCGTGTGTATTGAGAATTAGCGGAGAGGTAATCGAGTCACGATCGATTGGGTCTCTTCCTGCTCGAGTTTCTGACCAGTGACACCATTGAGAGTCGCTCGTGGGACGGCCGCTCGCTGGGACTCTAACCTTACACACACACACACGCACGCACACACACACACACACACACTGAGAGCTGGATGTGTCGTGCAGTGTGACAGATTCTCGCATGTCAGAAACAGAATCTGTCCCGTGAGAACTCGTGTCCTTTTCATTAGAGAGACAGAGAACACGCTTCCACTGCAGACTGACCCTGCCCCAGCAATCCCAGCAGCCCCCAAAAACCTGCGGTTTGTAACAGTTGAACCTGTCAAAAGCCATCAGCCAAGAGACGGCCATAAACAGCACTGCATGTGTGTGTGTGTGTGTGTGTGTGTGTGTGTGTGCGTGTGTCACTTCATTCAATACCAGCGGACACGTGTCTCATGACACAATATGACTCTCGCGTGCGTTGACCAGATAACAATTCAAATACAATCTTCTATTGAAGCTGCTTGATCATTCTGTTACTCTCAACATCTGGCAGAGATGGTAAAGGTACAGAACATCATTCTGCTGTTGGGATGATGGCAGCTATGTGTGTGTGTGTGTGTGTGTGTGTGTGTGTGTGTGTGTGTGTGTGTGTGTGTGTGTGTGTGTCTCACCGGGTCTCTTGAGCGGAGGCAGTGTGGGACGGAAGTCTCGGTTACAGTAGTCCTGAGCTGTGCAACATTCCATGATTCTCCTCAGACGAGCGTTTCCTGTGTCCTGATAAACAAGGTTGTGTGATTTTCATATGCGCTGCGGACAGAAGACCTCACACACGTGTGTGTGCGTGTGTGTGTGTGTGTGTGTGTGTAACTCACCCTACACTGAAACTCTGACCCCACAGATGACAGACAGCCGAAAGCGATGACCGGAGCTTTGTCTTCCTCTTGCTCCACCATAGAGAAGCAGTAGCCGTCCGTCCTGTGTGGATGTCATCATCAATTACAACATGAGCTGACCTTTGACCTGTGATGTCATGCGTGCTCCTAATATCTGTACTCTGATTTGTCGTGAGCTGTTTATAATGCTCACTCCAGTCTCACCCACAGCTCATCCGTACTCCATCCGTCTGATACATCTTTGAGAGGAAGTGTGTGTGTGTGTGTGTGTGTGTGCGTGCGTGTGTGTGTTGTACCTGCAGGTGTTGTTGATGGAGTCTTCAGGACATTGATTGTAACAGTGACATGATAACATTTCCTCTGGAATCACCGGTGCTGTGCTGCTGTCCTTCTTACTGCCCACTGTCGCCTTCCCAGAATTCCTCAGTAACATGCTGTCCAACACATTTGCTGCAGAAAGACACATTCATGTTAAAATGCTGGAATCCACCGAGCATGTTTAAGAGTCTTAAAGGGACTGTTCACCCCTAAAAAACGAATTTTGTCATCATTTACCCACTCTCAAGTTCTGATGAACACAGAGAAAGATGTTTGGAAGAATGCTTGAAATCAAAAATACCATAGTGGGGAAAATGCCCAGAACTGTTTGCTTTCCTACATTCTTCAAAATATCTTCTTTTGTGCAAAATTGATAAAGAATTTTAAATAGAATTTATATATAAAACAAACATAATATATATATATATATATACGTATATATATATGAAGAGTTGGGTTCCAAAATGAAATCAAAAATCATGTTTTTTATGATGTCATCATGTTTTTCTTGTGTTTTATTTTGTTAGTTAGCTGAATTTTGTGAGTTATTATGGCTTAAATCAAAACAAATCAACTGCAGTTTGATTGATATTAATTGGAACGCACAATAAAAAACATGATTTTTGAAAAATTTCAAAAAACGATATACAAATATGAATTCTATATATATTTATATAGAACATATAGAGAATAAATTGATATAGAATGTTTGATAAATAATTTGTTTCTACTATGGTAGTCTATGTTGGCCAAGAGCTGTTTGGTTACAGACATTCTTCCAAATATCTTTCTCTGTGTTCATCAGAACAAAGACCTTTAAACAGATTTGGAACAACTCGAAGGCGAGTCAATAAAGACAGAATTTGTCTTTTTGGGTGAAGTGTCCCTTTAAGAAAAAGACAAAAGAAAAGAAAGGTTTTTGTGATGATGTACAACTCCTGCGAGTGGTTTTGTTGCAGGTTTTACAGTGAAATATTTATCAGCTCTGTGTTTAGACGCTCTTCAAGAGTCTAGACCCAAACCAGCCAGACCACAACATTACAAGCTACTGTAAATGAGCTTCCCATACGAGCTGTCAATCATTCCCAACATCACGCGACTCCAGCAGAAAGGCTCAATGATCAGCTGTGATGTTTGTTTGTGGGGGTGAGCGCTGAGATTTGTAGCGTCTGTAAACACGCGAGGCATTTTAATAGAGTGCACAGACTGCCTGGAGTTTAACTGCCGCTAGAATAACAGAAGAAGACCAGATGAGTTTACAATCCAAACTCGCAGCTCGCGTTACCCGTGTGTGCCGAACCTTTCGCTCACCACACATTCACATCCGCTGAGATTTAACAGGAAAACACCTCAAACCTTCACATCAATAACACAACCATTCTCCATCACATTAGATGCTAACAGGTCTCTGAAGTGTGTGCGTGTGTCCGGTCTGATATCACAGCTGCCAAGCAGATAAAGCCACAGATGCTTATGGCCTTCACAAGATTACCAAAAAATACCCATGAGCCTCTGAGACAGACCGCTGACGCCAGGACAGACCGTGACACAAGACGCTCTGAAAACATCATCAGGGTCTCAATCCGAAACAATGCATCAGCGTTTCTCACAGACATCACATCCTTCAACATCAACAGATATGAAAGCTGATGATTATTGTGTTCTTTAAATGATAACGTGAATCATGTGTCCTCGCTGTCCACAACACTGCAAAGAACACAATGTAACAAGTTTTGTTTCCCTTTCATTTTTACTGTTTCTTTATGAAGTTTAACACGCTGAATACAAAAATCACACACACAAAAAAATTGTACCATGGAGGGTACTCACAAAAAAAAATTAAAAAAAATTTCACACATTTATACATTTTGGTATTACTACTCGTACGCAGAAATGACAAGGTACTGGCGAAACCAGACCGGCAAACTCGGAAGAGGTGAAAAAGGTGACGGCCATCCAACGGACGGGGAGGGACAGGGTCATTTTCTTCAGTCTTTCGGCCTGCACAAGCTTGTCAAGCGCACCACGTAACACCGATGGAGCAGCAGCTAATCACATGACAATCATTCTGAGTTGCAGGAAAAAGCGAAAAATATGTTTTTTGGTTGAATTTGAGATTTTCATAAAAATCCCCAAGTCGTAATTGAACATCTAAAACGGTGTATATTTGTCTATGTCTCTGAGAGGTGCATCTTCCGAAGTCTTTCCTGATGCACAGTGTCCATCGGAAACAAAGCGATTGCGCGTCTGACAGTTTGGCGTCGGTTTTAAAACACGCAGGACTGAGAAAACAAAGCGCCATCGGGACTGATGTTAAAAGAGTTAATAAGAGAGATGAAGTGAAGGGCCTGATTGATGCCAGTTATTAAGAGCTTTCATAAAAAAGAAAGTTCAAAAATCAGATTCAAGCAATACAAAAGAAGAGAGAGAGAGAGCGTGTATATCCATTAATAACAGTGCTGGTGTCAGGCAGGCCTTTTAAAGGCTCTCTGTGATGTATAAACATAGCGGGGGCCCTGAACGGGGTCCGTCCTCACAGAATGAACCCATTTTATTCCCTCACCTTTAACAGAAAGTCAGTCTTTATATTTCACTGTTGTTTTACATTCATGAAGAGCTCCAGGAGAGGTCTGTAACTCTCACAAGAGATGGACGCCGCCACGCGCCGATCCGGGTGAATATTTACAAACCACAATCTGAAGACTCGACCCGGCGACTCATTTCGGCTACTTTGAAGAAACAAAATGACGACAAACCTGCAAGATCACACAGGAACCCAGCACACACACTGTCGCTAAACTTTTAACGGGACGTGTTTAAAAAAACATTTTACTCCGGATTCACAGTTAAGAATGAATTGATTTCGAGATACAAGCACAAGAGACGGACGGACAGACCGGAGTGAGTTCTCCAGGTGTGGGAAGTAAATCACACGTCAGAGATCTCTGACCCCGCTGAGTTCACACAGAAGTCAAGACAGCTCATACATCAGCCCCATCCTCTTCCCTCTCGTTCACTCATCAGTAAACACTGGCTCATGTTCAGACCCAAATGGAGCTGGCAGATTTTGCGGCGTTTTGTGCACAGAATGGATTTAACAGGAGCTGAAAGTACTCCACTCGTACTGGCAGCTGAACACAATCCTCAGTCCTTTTCAAATGAATTCTGTGAAAACATTTGACATCAAATTTACGTATTTCCTCCGACCCACCATTAGAAAAAGAAACCTGAAATAATCAACTATTATCAGAAGTGGCTATTGAGTTAATAAACCCGACTCGTTTTCTATTGCTTTGGACAACAGAGCGGGAAAATGGTGCGAAATCTCCTGTAAAAGTCCTCAGGATTCAGTGACGTCCACAAATCCAGCGTGTGAGATGAGTGATGAGCGTCTCTGACAACCGCAAACCTCGTCGGTCTGTTCCGCATTTGCCGCTTTCATCGAACCCTGAGCTGGATTAGGTAGGGTGTGACCCCCGACCCCCGTCCAATGGCCAATGATCAATGGGGTCCCACAATCCCCCCGTGTCCAATTCATTCTCACAGTCTGCACAAACTCGCACATCAAAGACTTCTCATTACACAACCCAAACGATGACTTCATATTCTACTGTCTGCAGAAAATTACATTATAGTAAAAGTTCATAATTATTATAAATATAGTGAATAAAATGACAAGAATTTAATTATAAGTAAATATATATTATTTTAATTAATGAAGTCATTATGTAAATTGACACTTCCAAGAAGAAAACTCATCAATGTTACACTGTATATGTTTCCAAATGATGTCACTTCCTGGGATCTGGTTATCAAATCACTTTTAATTTCACTACCGCTTCAATATGTTATTTAGAAAGACGACTTAATTGCAGAATATTCTACTGTCTATAATAACACTAACCATAAATCTTGTCAGTATTGTAACACCTGAACGTGTTCAAACGTGGCGCAGCACGATCACACGTGACGCTGCCAACATTCAGCTTTACACTGCAGTGAAATATCAACGGCATATTCTCCCATTTCCCAGCGAAAACAGACCAGTCGAGCACAATCGTCTTATCGCTGCGGGCAGCTGCAGCCGGAGGGGAGGACTGACCGCGGTCACGCTGCCCGTGAGACGCTAGCCGGTTAACCTGAGAAACACCTGCACGGTTGGACCGGCCTTCAAAGAGGTTTGAAAGAGTCCATCGGATAAGAATGAGCACGTGCGTGGTCAGCGTGTGAATGGTCTGCATCTGCATACACACATAAAATACAACTATTGTTAAATTAACATTTAATAATTAACATCTGCATTCTTTGGCAGATGAAACAGAATGTTTCATATTAAGAAAGTAAACGAGAGTCGATCTGATATTTGACAGATTACTGGAGATATAACAACACAACTGGGCTCGGAACATTGTTTTATGTTCAGACGGAGCGTCTGCGTTCCTGAAACTTGATAGAAGGCTTGTGACAAATCGGGAAAGCAGGAATTGTCATTCTAGTCTTGTGGTTGCGAACAAAACATGTGACGGGCGAGTATGAAGATTTACTAGCTGGCAACAGGTCTGAAACACGTCTGCTGTTCCACACCATGTTTAGACACAGAGAGAGAGAGAGAGAGACAGAGAGAGAGAGAGAGAGAGAGAGAGAGAGAGAGAGAGAGGGAGAGAGAGAGAGAGAGAGAGAGAGAGAGAGAGAGAGAGAGAGAGAGAGAGAGAGAGAGAGAGAG
>NW_026634718.1:97425-100000 GCF_024868665.1 Triplophysa rosa
AGAGAGAGAGAGAGAGAGAGAGAGAGAGAGAGAGAGAGAGAGAGAGACAGAGAGAGAGAGAGAGAGAGAGAGAGAGAGAGAGAGACAGAGAGAGAGAGAGAGAGAGAGAGAGAGAGAGAGAGATGGCCTTCTCTTAGTCCATCCACACACAGGCAAGGCCGCGGGGACCTCAGATAAAGTCTTGTGTTTTATCACGCGGCAGTTCCCGCTTGCACCTGTCTCTGGTTCATCATGTGAGCACACGTGTTGGTGTTATCACTCGCTGCTTGTGCAACAATTAGGCCTATTATTATTCGAACGTCACATTTTACACAAACAGATCGCTCGTTTGACTGATTACTTGTAGTTGTACTTGTAACTCTGCACATTAAAACTGGGATACAGTGTTGGGTGTAACTAGTTACTAAGTAATAAGTTACTGTAATTGAATTACTTTTCCCTTGAAAATGTAAAGTAAGGGATTACTCTAATTTTTTCTGTAATTTAATTACAGTTACTTCTGATGTAATCGAACTAAATACTTTGTGTAATATATGTGTGTGCAATAGTGGAATTGACATCAAAATTCAAAGTCTAACTTTACAATTCGTGCTTTAATGTATAATTCTCACATTTGTAATACTTTGGTCAGTTAATAATATTACTTTATGTAGTTTTATATTGTTTATTTGAATGAATTAAAAGAGCCGTTTCATGTCTATCCTTGAATCACTTAACTCATCAAGGTTGATGTAGGATATAGAAAGTTATTAGTAATAAGTAATTAAATACATTTTGGAGACAGTAATTTGTACTGTAATCTAATTACACTATTGAATATGTAATTAGTAACTAGTAATTAATTACTTTTTCAGAATAACTTGCCAACACTGGATATAATATAAAAAATTACTGACAAAAGAAAACGACACATTCAACTTCTATTGAAATTCTAAAATTCAAACTGAAACTTAATGGAGGGAATAAAAAGAATGCATAATTGCATTTTTAATTTAAGTAATAACAATGAAAATGGCGGGAATTTAAATTAAAGTGGTAACACTTCACATTAATGTTGTATTTTTAACATTGGTTTATGCATTAGCTGATATGAACTAATCTTAAATGTTAGAAAAAACAAATACAACTGTTTATTGTTCATCTATGTTAGTTTATTGTGTATTAAAATGTTAACAGATACAACTTTTGATTGTAAAAATGCTGTTTAAGTTCAAATAAACTGAAATAAAAAATGTGGTGTGTGTTTATTGTTAGTTAATATTAAAGGGACGGTTCACCAAAAAATAAATAAATCATCATTTACTCACCCTCATGTTATTCTAAACCTGTAAAACTTTCTTTTCATCTGCAGAACACAAAAGAAGATATTTTGAAGAATGTTGCTAACCAAACAACCCATTGACTTCCATTGTATGGACACAAAACTGAGGCATTTCTCAAAATATCTTCTTCCATGTAAGAAAGAATTTTTTAATAACCTGAGGGTGAATGAATGAGGATATTTCTTTTTGGGGTGAATTATCCCTTTAACAAATGAAACCTCTTAGCAAGTGTTACGAAAAACATCATATTCAACATTAGTAAATGTAATTTTAGTAACACTTTACAATAAGGTGCTATTAGTTAACATTAAGTAAATGCATCAGCGAACATTCGCTAACAATGAACATTTATTAATCCTTGTCAATGTTGGTGGGTCAATAGTTATTCATGTTAGTTCATGGTGCATTAACTAACGTTAACAGTGACAACGTTTGATTTTAATAATGTATTAGTAAATGCTGAAATTAACATGAATTAATATGAATAAACGCTGTAGAAGTATTGTTCATTGTTAGTTCATGTAAGCTAATGCATTAACTAGTTGTTAACAAACAGCACCTTATTGTAAAGTGTTAACCTCATTTTTAAATTGCACAATTTATCGTTAGAGTGAAATGTGTCGCACGTAATCTTTGATCATTTTAATGATTAATGCTAGACATGCTTTACATCATTTCCCAGAATGCTTTAATGTACAACCAACGTTTTTAAAAGCTAGTCACAAGAATTATGCAACCAACTAAAAAGTCAAAAAACAAACTTCTCGACGTTCACCTGAAACTAGAAGTGAGCCACCGATTTGCTTAATCCTGGAGAGTAAACGTTTAAGCTCAGTCCCTCCGGGGTCACATTAGTGCGACGAAAACTGTTTCCAATCTTGCTACAGCTACAAACCAGCTACCCCAGTACACGGAGAACAATACAGCACAGATAACTGAACTCAACTCTTCCGGTCAAGAACAGAGTGTCTTTGAGGAGCGATAACACCTCCACGCCGCCTCCAGCCCCCCGGGTCCAGGGCCACAGGTGCGGCCCGTGAGGGGGTCACCGCTGGAGCCACATCTGACAGCGGATCGGATTCTGTTTGGAGGAACATGATCCGTATCCTGTCAGGACGTCCGGCCGGCCGGTGCATCGCGCCATCTCTGTTACTTCTGTGAGCGTGATGAGGAACGCCGATTGTTGAATGTGAAAACGCAAACAAGTCAAGTGTGTCTGTATATGTAACTCCCTTTTAAAACACATTACATTG
>NW_026634719.1:0-1723 GCF_024868665.1 Triplophysa rosa
TTCAGGTTTAGGTCACACACACACGCAGTGTATTTGATGGATTATTGTGGTATTATGGATAGAATGAGGATACAGGAGCTCTAATCTGGACAACACATTACAACATCAAACTGTGCCAACAGGAGAATGCACACACACACACACACACACACACACTCCCAGTATATCAGAAGTACAGCATGACGTCTCATCGAGGTCTGTGAGTGTTGAATCAATGACTCACCGATTCCACATATAAAACAATAGATTTTACATTCTCAGCAAAATATTCAAATGCATATAAATATATGAGTTGTGGGAGACTCATTTGCAATGCATGATGGGAGTGGAGGCTTTATTTCTGGAACTCTCTGTTGGAAGCAGATAATATGAAGGCTTTTTTTCAGCTGTAAATTCTTTTTCCGTGACAGATTATAAAAACACTAAACACTTCTGCATCTTTTCCCAAATGTGTTTAAATGTGTTGATGGTTTGAAGCATGGACGATTCTTCATTGCAGCATAATATATGTTTTAATTTTATGATGCCATTTAGTGATTTGTTCTTATTCTGGAAGGTCTGAAGACAAAGCCAGTTTTAAGTTGTTCTTTATTTCTGCTATTTAACCAAATAATCATTTGACTGCAACAATACAAAACACAATCTGTGTTATTTTCATAATAATATAAAATATTTATATACAAATAAATAGAGATGTAACAATATCAAAATCTCACTGCACGGTAATATCTCGCTATAAAGACTACAGTAATCGAAAATGAACATTTCAACATTGTGGAAATGACAAAAGATGACTTGGAAACGTGCCATAAGTGTCCTCTTTTCTTGATCATTTAATCATAACTGTTGCTTAGAGGTATGAGTTATAGTGTGAGATGCGTCAAATTACCAAAAAATCCCTTTTATAAAATGAAATCATTGCACCAGATGGACCTTGATAAAGATAACGTCTATAATTTTTTCTAACATTCTCTATGTTAGGCCTGGAAGACCTATCGTTTCATACAGTCATGTGACCACCATAACATTGAGACAATTTTGCTATTGCGATAACACGATATCCATAATATTGTTACATCCCTACAAATAAAGTATTGAAAATTATTAAAAGAATTTTTTTTAATTTGAAGTCTTGAACTATGAACCCCCCCATAAAGCATTTCAAAGGACATCATTAAATGAACAATGATGAATTCATATAATATTTAATGAGTAGTTTGAGAGTTCATGAAGATCAGTGTTTAACTGTAGGACTCTTCTGCTGTGTTTGTGCTTGTCTCTGATTGGTTGAGTCTCTTCACAGGATTATGGGTAGTGTAGTTCTTCATAAGGAATTCCACTGTGAAAAATCAACATAGTCGATTGGCTTCATCATATATCATCTATTAACAGCCTGAGAGCTCCATAGATCTGTCTTAAAAGTTTAAAAGTTCAATATCAATTCTCTGTGGAGAAAATCTATAATATTTTTACTTTAACTGTTTGATTTGTTTGATGTGTGTCAGAAGAGTGAAGGCCTGTGGATGTGTCATTAGATTGTCAGATGAAGTGAACGTTTGTTTCCAGTAGGGTTGGGTGGCGTTATAAAGTGAGGCGTGTATTTATACAACACGGGCTGCGCAGACACGAGTCTTCTTTACACAACTGTGGCTGCGCAGACACGCGTCTTCTTTATACAACTGTGGCTGCGCAGACACGTGTCTTCTTTATACAACTGTGGCTG
>NW_026634719.1:1868-3871 GCF_024868665.1 Triplophysa rosa
TTCAGGTTTAGGTCACACACACACGCAGTGTATTTGATGGATTATTGTGGTATTATGGATAGAATGAGGATACAGGAGCTCTAATCTGGACAACACATTACAACATCAAACTGTGCCAACAGGAGAATGCACACACACACACACACACACACACACTCCCAGTATATCAGAAGTACAGCATGACGTCTCATCGAGGTCTGTGAGTGTTGAATCAATGACTCACCGATTCCACATATAAAACAATAGATTTTACATTCTCAGCAAAATATTCAAATGCATATAAATATATGAGTTGTGGGAGACTCATTTGCAATGCATGATGGGAGTGGAGGCTTTATTTCTGGAACTCTCTGTTGGAAGCAGATAATATGAAGGCTTTTTTTCAGCTGTAAATTCTTTTTCCGTGACAGATTATAAAAACACTAAACACTTCTGCATCTTTTCCCAAATGTGTTTAAATGTGTTGATGGTTTGAAGCATGGACGATTCTTCATTGCAGCATAATATATGTTTTAATTTTATGATGCCATTTAGTGATTTGTTCTTATTCTGGAAGGTCTGAAGACAAAGCCAGTTTTAAGTTGTTCTTTATTTCTGCTATTTAACCAAATAATCATTTGACTGCAACAATACAAAACACAATCTGTGTTATTTTCATAATAATATAAAATATTTATATACAAATAAATAGAGATGTAACAATATCAAAATCTCACTGCACGGTAATATCTCGGTATAAAGACTACAGTAATCGAAAATGAACATTTCAACATTGTGGAAATGACAAAAGATGACTTGGAAACGTGCCATGAGTGTCCTCTTTTCTTGATCATTTAATCATAACTGTTGCTTAGAGGTATGAGTTATAGTGTGAGATGCGTCAAATTACCAAAAAATCCCTTTTATAAAATGAAATCATTGCACCAGATGGACCTTGATAAAGATAACGTCTATAATTTTTTCTAACATTCTCTATGTTAGGCCTGGAAGACCTATCGTTTCATACAGTCATGTGACCACCATAACATTGAGACAATTTTGCTATTGCGATAACACGATATCCATAATATTGTTACATCCCTACAAATAAAGTATTGAAAATTATTAAAAGAATTTTTTTTAATTTGAAGTCTTGAACTATGAACCCCCCCATAAAGCATTTCAAAGGACATCATTAAATGAACAATGATGAATTCATATAATATTTAATGAGTAGTTTGAGAGTTCATGAAGATCAGTGTTTAACTGTAGGACTCTTCTGCTGTGTTTGTGCTTGTCTCTGATTGGTTGAGTCTCTTCACAGGATTATGGGTAGTGTAGTTCTTCATAAGGAATTCCACTGTGAAAAATCAACATAGTCGATTGGCTTCATCATATATCATCTATTAACAGCCTGAGAGCTCCATAGATCTGTCTTAAAAGTTTAAAAGTTCAATATCAATTCTCTGTGGAGAAAATCTATAATATTTTTACTTTAACTGTTTGATTTGTTTGATGTGTGTCAGAAGAGTGAAGGCCTGTGGATGTGTCATTAGATTGTCAGATGAAGTGAACGTTTGTTTCCAGTAGGGTTGGGTGGCGTTATAAAGTGAGGCGTGTATTTATACAACACGGGCTGCGCAGACACGAGTCTTCTTTACACAACTGTGGCTGCGCAGACACGCGTCTTCTTTATACAACTGTGGCTGCGCAGACACGCGTCTTCTTTATACAACTGTGGCAGCGCAGACACGTGTCTTCTTTATACAACTGTGGCTGCGCAGACACGCGTCTTCTTTATACAACTGTGGCTGCGCAGACACGCGTCTTCTTTATACAACTGTGGCTGTGCAGACACGCGTCTTCTTTACACAACTGTGGCTGCGCAGACACACGTCTTCTTTACACAACTGTGGCTGTGTAGACACGCGTCTTCATTATACAACTGTGGCTGTGCAGACACGCGTCTTCTTTACACAACTGTGGCTGCGCAGACACACGTCTTCTTTACACAACTGTGGCTG
>NW_026634720.1:0-3867 GCF_024868665.1 Triplophysa rosa
CACTTGCTGTGCGTGTGTTCACTACTCTCTGGATGGGTTAAATGCAGAGGTCACATTTCGGGTATGGGTCACCATATCTGACTAATAGGTCACTTTCACTTTCACTATTGATAAGCTCAATATTAATGCTTCGTATTTAAATTCTATGAATTAAAACTATGCACAATATAAAACACGGCCAATTTAATAACAAAGCAAGGTCAATGTTAATGTTACAGTAGCTTTACAATAATTAACAACATTTTTAATTGTACATGAAAGTCGGCTGAGACTGTTTTGCGGGCTGTGCGTGGTATTCTGTCCCGTGGGCTCATGGGATATAGAGAATCTCAATATCCGTCGCTGAGTACTTCTAAATCTGGGCGTAACCAAGCCATCCGGGAATTTCTCGCCTACTCTTTTATGAATACTGACAATTCGGACATACTACTCTGTTCAAGTACTGTTTTCTTCTACTATGATAGATAAGTTGGCGTTTTCGGACGCAACATTAGTATACGTACGTCCAAATCTCGCGAGAAATAGTCCACCACCAGGGTATTTCTCGTCTACTGTTTTGTGAATACTGACACGACATACTATTCGTTCGCCTACTGCTTTTTACCTACTATATAGGAAGGAAGTATGCCATTTCGGATTCAGCCACTAATTATACTTTCGAATACCATTAGGACGGATAGTATGCTGATTGGAACGTAGGACCAGTTTCTATCTGAAACTTTCAAAAAGTCTGCAAGTGTATGATGTCTAGTTAAAAAAAATCTGTTCAGATTTTAAAAGTCTTGGAGTGTATTCCAGCCATTAGTAGCTACTGAAAAAAGCAAGAGCGCTTTAAGGGCGTTCACCAATGAGATCAAGCTATTTCGTTCTCTGCACGCTGACTGCTCAGCTCCTCTTTATAAGTTCACTAGCTGGTTGATTTCTCACTTCTGATTTTACTCTTACCGCTACTAAAACTGCATGGATAGTAATCTTACTCACAAACACACCATTGTAAGTATGTAATATCAGTTATTTTATCTAAACACGTTTTCTACTTATTAATTTGTGATCGCATCGTATGTATTTGAGTCGCTTAAAGCCTGGAAAAGCCTGTTTTGTTTATGACGTCATTTAGAAAAACATGACGTGTAAAATCGACACAGAAAATGCCTAATGTATTTAATTCTGTGCATTTCATAGGATCAGTGTCAAAACGGATTCAGCTTGTAGGTTGCCATGCCACCGACTAAAAAGGTAAATGTGTTTTAGCAGTAAAGATGGTAAAGAATGAAAAATTAAAATAAATAAGAAATATGGAAAATACGACTATTTTTTGCGTTGTTTTTACTTCGGTTGTTTTTGTTGAGATTATAGTTTATTGCTCGGACTATCTCAAAGTTTCGGTAACAGAGAGAAAGAGAAAGCTGAAAACAATAAGCGGATGTCTTCGTTTACAATGTCTTATACAACAGCCACAACCCGTTTACTTTGTACTTTTCCCCTCAAAATGTAGCTAAATATAACACCTGATATGATTGTCTCCCAGTATGATGAGAAGCCAGAACCAGGAGACCTCATTGAAATCTTCAGAGGTGGTTACCAGCATTGGGCTATCTATGTTGGGGATGGTTTTGTGATTCACCTGGCCCCGCCTTGTGAGTTATGAAAAGAATAATAGATCTGTAATAGATACTGTAAAATACAGTATCACATACACAAGTCTAATAAATAATTATTTTGAACATAATGACTAATTATTTTACAGATAGAAACGTTTTGTCTTATTTTCTTTATCTTTTAATTTACAGCAGAGTATGCTAACGCTGGGTCTTACAGTATGATGTCAGTCACGTGTGACAGAGCCTTAGTGAAGAAGGAAGAAATGTGGGATGTTGTAGGCTCAGACGAGTACCGTATCAACAACCTTCTAGATGACAAATATGAGCCTCGAGATATTAGAGATATCCTACGGGATGCACAGAGTCTTGTGGGCAGAAGACGTCCATACAGTGTGGTCGGGTGTAATTGTGAGCACTTTGTCACAGAGCTGAGATATGGAAAGCCAGAGTCCCGCCAGGTATGGGAGTTGGTTTGCATTGCATTAAGGTTATCTCAAAGTGAACTGATATACTGAATTCTTGTCCATTCTCACAGGTACGATCAGCGGTGGAGATTACTGTTGCAGCTGGTCTTGCAATGGGTGCCATTGGAGCAATTGCTTATGCTGCTGGATGTTTTGGCTCAAGAGACCATGAGAAGCATACAAAATAAACACTTCGACATGCACAACCGAGGCCTTTTTCATATTTCATATCGGTAAAGTTTTTAATGTAATGAATGTCATTTAAAACATTGATTTTCAACAATGTATTTCACCATTAATAAAGGAAATATTTTTCTATTTACTTTTTGAGCCATGTTTCTATTTTGGTTTTGGTACCACTTAATGACAAGGGGCAGTCGTGGACTATTGGTTAGAGCAGTGGTCGCCAACCCGTCGATCGCGATCGACTGGTCGATCTTTGAGACGTAACCTGTCGATCCCCGAAAGTAGGCAAATGGGAAAATTAATAGACAAATATATTGTGCCTGATTAATGTTCAGTTTTGCAAGCGCATCTTTCTTTCTCTTCATTCAGCGGTTGTATGTTTTTAAGTTCTGCATGACTCTTTTCATGGCTGTGTAAATAAGGATTCCCTGCGTGAGTTTTTAATGCGACCGTTATCATTAATCACATTTCATTGTGATGCGCGATGCGCGTGATCGCTCTTCAGTGTTTCTAATGTCGGTGGTCAGTGATCACACGCAATCACAGTGTTCACTACTCGCGCATGCAGTGGCGTAACTGTCATTTGGAGGTCACTTGACTGTTGCGGTGCATTACACTTAAAAACAGCTTATTCATATGACATAAAAATGTCACTTGTTCGTTGGTGGACGCGTATTTGTGCTTTGACACTGGATGCGCAAGCAAGCGCCACGAGCGCGGATGATGCACGCATTTCATACTGTCCGTGTATCTGGAGTCGCGGCTCTCTGTCTTCAGCGAATATAACTTAAATAACGAGTGTGAGCAAAGGGAGATGGTGAGAAAGCGGCGCATCCTGTGTTTTCAAGGAATTTTAGATGTTAATGGCCTACACACCTTCCGCAAGCATTTATTAATTAAGGGGGCAGTCGTGGCCTAACGGTTAGAGAGTCGGACTCGTGACCAGAAGGTTGCCGGAGGTGTTTTGTCGAAGTCTGTTCCCCCTATGTTTCCTCCTATTAGAGTTGTTCCTCATAGCGCCCGCTACGCAAACAGCGTGTAGAGGGCGGGCGCGTGCACGTTCCACTGGTGATTTTCAATTATTTGTTGAAAATACCAGATATTCTCATACCATGAATTATATATATATATTCACATTTCCTGTTTTGTATGACTTCTAGCCATTCTTTGGTCTGTTCAGTTTGTTTTAAAATGTATTTTGTAGAACAACGCAAAATGTTGAAAAGCAATATAAAATACGTTTAAATAAATAAGGATGAATTTAAATACATTGTAAAATGGTTAGTTATGTGTATGGTAATTGAAAATCACCAGTGGAACGTGCACGCGCCCGCCCTCTACACGCTGTTTGCGTAGCGGGCGCTATGAGGAACAACGCTGAGGAAACATAGGGGGAACAGACTTCGACACTCCGGATCGATTCTCAGGGCCGGCGGGTATGAGGTGCCCTTGAGCAAGGCACCTTACCCCTACTTGCTCCCCGGGCGCTGCAGTGATAGCTGCCCACTGCTCCGGGTGTACGTGTGTTCACCACTTGCTGTGCGTGTGTTCACTACTCTCTGGATGGGTTAAATGCAGAGGTCACATTTCGGGTATGGGTCACCATATCTGACTAA
>NW_026634721.1:0-3834 GCF_024868665.1 Triplophysa rosa
ATATTTTTGTTTAATTTATATCTTTTCTTTTCCTTTTTTTGTAGCCCTTTCTTCACTCCGGTCCCTCTTGTGGTGTCACTGGGCCATGGTTCGCAAGAAAGGATCTCTTATTTTGTGCGGAGCATTTTTGTTCGTCGCATGGAATGCCTTGCTCCTCCTCTTTTTATGGGGGAGGTCTCCCATCGGTCGACTCGGCGAGGGAGGTGGAGCCGAACCGGGAGCTGGAGAGGAGTGGGGAGCCGGAAAAGCAAAAATGGCCGGAGCCAACGGACTGGCCATCGAAGTGATCAGATTGGCAGAAGAAGTAGAATCGGAACTGGAGACTCAGAAAAAGCTTCTCAAACAGATACAGAGTCACAGGGAATTGTGGGAACAGCAGAAAGAATTGGGAAAGAGGGAATCTGAGAACGCTAAAGACGACAAGAACATCGAGGAGCCTAAAAAAACTCAGCAGTTTCCTGCAGTACCGCTAAATCGTAAAATTGTAGATGATACGAAAACTGTTATGAAAAATGCACTTGTGGTTACACCACCTCATCCGGACACAGACGAGGAGAAAGCAGACCAAAAACAGGAAATGTCGGAAAATAAAGTAGACCTCACTAAACCTAGTCCTCAGATCATAATCCCAATTCTAGTCATAGCCTGTGACAGAGTAACAGTGAAGAGGAGTTTGGATAAATTGATACAGTACCGCCCATCTCCTGAGCTTTTCCCGATCATTGTCAGCCAGGACTGTGGCCACGCAGATACGGCAAGGGTGATTGGCTCCTATGGTAGTCAGATAACCCACATTAGCCAACCGGATCTTGCCGACATTCCAGTACGACCCGATCACAGGAAGTTCCAGGGATACTACAAGATTGCCAGGCACTACCGTTGGGCGTTGAATCAAGTGTTCAATGTCTTCGCTTACTCTACTGTCGTCATTGTGGAGGATGACCTGGAGGTAATATCACATTGACATGAATGCATACATTTTTTTTATGACTTATACTCATTGTCATAATTGGCTTTTTTGTTTATTGTTTATTTAAAGACTGTTATGGTTTAAGTTAAACCCGTATTTGAAATCGAGCCACATGTTTTCTTGCTGTGATTCGCGGAGAATCATTTTGATAAGAGCTTATCTCTCGCTCCGAGGGAATATTTTCACTTCTGAACCCTTTGCTTTGAAGGTGTCACAGGTGAACTGATTACCAAGTCTAAAAAGCACTCAAAAAACATTAAACATTAAAGCTTGCTGATGTCACGGGTTCTCTGAAGGAAGGGATCAAGGTCCCCGTTAAATTTAGCTATTTAGGAAAAGTAGCATGCTTCTGTGCATACATTTTACTGCGCCCTGATGGCGCAAGTCATTTATTCACCCTCATGCCATTCCAAACCTATATGAATTTCTTCTTCTTCTGTGGAAGACATTTCTCAAAATAACTTTTGTATTACACATAAGAAAGAGTCGCATACAGGTTTTAAACGATACAAACCTCCGTACTCAAATTACCTTCAAATGTCTGTGCCATAAAGCCAGATGTATTGTTATTCAGTTGCTATCTACAAACGTGTCAACTTTAACAAGCTTGCCCAGCAAGACCCCATCCTTTTGCTCTATCTTGACAGTACTTTTCAGTCCTGAAAGAGAATTCTGGTCATAAAAGTTTATGCTAATGCCAGTTCACTTGGCATTTCAGAACACGGACCCAAAATATCCAGCGTAGCTGGAAGCCTTTACAGTCACATATTTCCAAAGTATGTTTCAACCCGTAAAACACTTTCTAAGACGACGACAAGATAAACTCACCAATCAACTAGTTGGTTGTTGGACACCCAACCTCCTAGTTTGCAGAGTTAGTTCTGAGATTATTTATAAGGGAACCCTAAAAAATTTGTGCGTTTCTAGTGGCATTTTTGGTTCACCAATGGTTAAGTGTTGCTGTGTGTAAAGGCTAAAGAATGTAATGACTGTAATGTGTAATTTCCATTAGGTTAGTTGAGTCTTATTTTGTTCAGTCAAACATTTACTCTATTCAAGTGACCTTTGGTTGATAGCTTTGCACACAAAAGAAAAGCGTTTCAATCCTTTAATACTGCTGACAGCTGTAATCCAGGTTTACTCCCACAGATTAGCACATTTAACTGATCAATGGATTAACTGGGTCAACCAAACACATCAAAGCTGCTAGAAACCTCAAATTACCTTGACATAAAACTGTTCTCATTTCGCCTTTTAGGTGGCCCCGGACTTTTTTGAGTATTTCCATGCTCTCTACCCTATTTTGCATTCCGACCCTACCCTGTGGTGCGTTTCCGCATGGAATGATAACGGCCGGGAGGGGCTGGTGGACCCGGGCAAGGCCGACCTGCTTTACCGGACAGATTTCTTTCCAGGCCTCGGATGGATGCTTTTAAAGGAAGTATGGGCAGAGTTGGAGCCCAAGTGGCCCAAGGCGTTCTGGGACGACTGGATGCGCCACCCCGAGCAACGAAAGGAGCGTTCGTGCATTCGTCCCGAGATCTCGCGGACTATAACATTCGGCCGGAAAGGAGTCAGTTTGGGTCAATTTTTTGACCAGTATCTGCGCTACATAAAACTCAACATTGAATTAGTGCCTTTCACTAAACTGGACTTGTCTTATTTGGTCAGGGAGAGGTATGATGAAGACTTTAACAAGGACGTCTACAGCGCCCCCTTGGTGAAGGTTGAGGAACTACAGCATGGCAGAAGCCTGAAGGGCTCCGGACCGTTTAGAGTTCAGTATTCCAGCAGAGACAGCTTTAAAGTGCTGGCACGCAATTTGGGAGCGATGGACGACTTGAAGTCAGGGGTTCCCCGCACTGGGTACAGGGGCATAGTCAGTTTCATCTCCCGCGGCCGAAGAATTTATCTGGCACCGCATGAGGGCTGGACAAAATATGACACCAGCTGGAGCTGAGAGGGATGAGGTTCGGATATGGACCACAAAAAAACAGAAAGACAAAACTCACAACTAATATTACAAGTACAGGAGGAAACACCCTCTCAAACCAAAGAAAACAGGCAGGGTGTGACAGATTGTGGAAAGGTTAACAGTAAGAAATTAGCGTAAACTGCAGGTTTGTTATGAACACCCAGGCATGCTGGGAACAGCACAAAAGAGGGCCCATCATACTATATGTGCGCAGCAATCCTGCAGCAAGCTGCCCTCGTGGAAAACATTACGTCGAAACGCCTCCACTGAATACTAAAAGTCTGATGTGGGGTAAAAATGTTACCGTACCACAATGAAGTGAAGTTTACTGTCCAGGTCACATTTCACCTTCAAAACAAATGAAATGATTATACGCATTTTCTGAGAACCATTTTACTGTCGTCATTTTCATAAAAAAAGCATTTTGTCCCCCAAGTCTCATTACCGTAATGCCGCAATCTTTAACTTTGGATTTATTTTGTAACTCTAAATGCTCAGTGATGATTTATTACTGAAATGCAGTTTTTATTGTTTAAATAATTACTGTGTAATGATCTTATTTAAATCAGCACTACAAGTTCTACTGTAATGTATAATTATAATTTAAATATCATTTTTTATTGCGGTAATGAGATTTGGGGATGTTTAATTGTATGCAAATGAAAAAATATGAATTGTCCTAAATTGGCTTAATCTTATTTAAGCAAAATATTATGGCTCAATTATTTCTTTTGATTTTGGGGGGTAAAATATGTGACCCTGGATCACAAAACCAGTCTTAAGTAGCACGGGAACATTTTTAGTAAAAGACAAAAATACATTGTGTGGGTCAAAATTATCGATTTTTCTTTTATGCCAAAAATCATTAGGATATTAAGTAAAGATCATG
>NW_026634722.1:0-3770 GCF_024868665.1 Triplophysa rosa
AAGTTTTACGGCGTAATACAAATTTATTTATTAATATTCAAGTCCAAGACAGCTTCTTTTTGGCCAGCAAAATAAATAAATAAATACATCTATATTTATAATAATATATCAATAATAAGTTTGCTTTTAAAATGTATTTGAATAAATATGAAACATTATGTAATTGGCATTTCAGCCCAATAATCATGCTTTAAGTCCTATACTATTTAATTTGTCTGCTTAAACAAATATTCACATTTTATAAAGAATATTATGAATTCTTTCTCATTATGTCTTTCTGGGTTTGCTTATTCATTACAAGTCTAAACTGTCTAAATCTGATCCTTAATTCAATGAAAATCCAGCAGAGAAAGCTTTAAAAGGATTACGAGTCAGAATAAACACAGCTAAATGAAAAGATGTACAAATCACATTAAATCTGGCATTACATTGGCTGCGGTTTGCTTTATGTACATCACAAGCCCCCAAACAGCACAGTCTGTGAGTCTCTGATGTGCCTCTAAATTATCACCTCTGCCAGATAACAAAAGTCAACAAGACCTGATAATGGGCACATACAGGAAGAAACTTAGGAAAATGAACCAAAATAGCACTAAGTTACTTCAGAAGAAACATGGAGCCTGTCCTCTATTTTAACCTTGCAAGTTTGTCCAACGCAAAGAAAAAAACAGTTATATCTCCTTAAACAGCAGGCATGACATGAGGCTCTTTGACCAAGCCAATGTAAATCTTTCTAAAAACAGGAAAGTGTTGGCAGATAACTACTGGGAATGTTCCATTGTCTGAACAGACCTCTGACACCAGGTTTCCCTTTGCTTTGCTGCCCTGGCTTTGGTCATCATCACCCACCTAACAAGAGACGGAGATCCCCCCAACCTCACCCACACAAATCACATGTTTTTAACAAGATATCTTTGAGTGATATCTGACATACTTAACTCTAATATTCAACATTGACAAATATCTCAACTTCTATGCACAGTTTAGTATATCTGAAGACATTTCATTTAATCAAAAATTCTGGGGGGGTGATTGGGTGGCTTGGCATGATTCATCAATAATTCATTACTCATGAAAAATAACAAGATGGCCTGGCCTAGATATCTAACCCCAATTAAAACTGAATGATTCTCACTTTGAATTATTCCACCACTGCAAATGCTTTTGTATATTTACATGTGCCCTTTTATGTAAGTGGTTAGATATTACTTTTGTATTTTTTTATTGCTGCAATTTATTATTATTTCAGTGTAGTTTTTCTTTATTTTCAGTTCATTTTAATATTCTCTTAATTTATGAAAATTTAATCAAATTAAGTTTAATCAATTTGACTTAATAAAATTAAGCTTAATTTTAGTGTCTCAACTTATTAAACTAATTTCAGTTTATTGCTTACTGTAGGCAGCAACATTAGCTTGTTTTTCAAATATGGCAGATATGTTTTTATTTTAATGAACAGAATTGTTATTTTTTTACTACAAAATAAAACAAGTTCTGTAATGTTTAAACATTTCAGAACATATTTACAACTATTTATGTTTTTTTTTTACATTATATGCAAATGCATAAATGACGCAAGAAAGATTGCTCCTCACATCTTCAAAGCAAAAGTACATTTTTTATTATACGAACAATAGATGTTATTATATCATATTAAATGCTATTGAATCCCATTGGAGAATATGCCCCCAATTTCACCAGCTTGGGGAAAGGTTTCAAACTGACAAAGGGGAGGAACAAAGTTTTAGGTGGACAATTATGCCTAATTGATAGTCATGTCAATCAAGATTGGTTGTCAGACATGCATGGGGTGAAGACTGACCACTGTCCTATAGGCCTAATTCATTATCCAGACAGAGCCTGTCTCTAAACAAGCACGTGCTTTGATTTGACCACACATCATGACAGTTATATGTATTTGGTAACTTTCTGTAAGCGGTTATGTCAATATACCATATCATTATTAAGAGACTTCAGAAAACAGAATCGTGCTTTTGTGTTGATCATATGGGTCTTATGATCATTCATTCATTCACAGCTCGTGCTAATGGAGAGTGAAGAACTGGCTAAATAATTGTGGTGTCAGAGTTTAAAGAAGACTGATTATAGCCCATCTGTTGTGACTCTAAATGAATTCTAATGGTACCCTGGAGACATTGACCCCAGCAGCTGCTACCTTTGCTAACCTCAAGCTAATCGGCCCAAAACATTCTCCATTTAGTTTAGAGACAGGCTAAGACTGCTAATGCATTTCATATTGAGGTAAACCATGAAACACCCCCTCAAATTGCAAAACATTACATTTAGAAAGTCTGCACACTTGCCACTGACTGAGTCATAAAAGCTTTTTTATCTTCGCAGCTTACATTTCTCTATAGTTTGATTAATGACAGAATGAAGAAGGTCAGATTTTAACATTAAGGTCAGTGGCTTCAAATTATTGTATAAATTATATAAATTACACAGTGGGAAAAACATTAGAAGAACATTAGAGAAAGTAGATCTCCTCCATTTATTATGTGTGAATATTATGGACCTAAGGAGAAAGTTTATGTTATTGAATTAAAGTCTAAAAGCCTTTAGTCATTTCTGATATATTTTAATTATTGTAACAGTTCTCACATTTTATTTAATATTAACATTATCAATTTCGTCAAGGATTCTATTGCATCACTGGAGCAGAAAACAATCTTAGCTTTGCAACCCATTTAAACCCACATTTTTAATGGACTTTCTCAGGGGCGTGTTTTAAAAAAGGCAACACAGGCAAAGACTTGCATTGAACATCCTACATGATTGCCTGACAGTGAATTTGACTCTGTAGCACAAGCCCCCACAGTAAAAGTTACACCAAAAGTGCCTCTTGTTCTACAAAAACAAAACACATCTTAGCACCAGTCATTGGGCAACTTCATATTGAATTGTAGATTTTAGTGTGTTTGATTTTGCTGATCAAGCATAAAGGTAAGGAACCATCCAAAGTTTATTTCTAGTGTTGCGCCTGACCATGTTTCCATAGCAACACAGCATCCTTAACTAATTATCTTCAGCTTCCTTGGAGCTTCTTCATGATTTGGCTGTCGGGTGGAGCAGTGGTGAACAGTGTGCCCACAAAAGCGTGCGTCCCCCATATCGTATGCCGGATCACTTTACAACAGCCCAGGTCTTCGATCTGAAAACCTAAATGTCTGTATCTTTCATCCGTTTCAAAGAGCGTGTTGTTTGTGTATGAGCCGAAGAACTAAGGACAAAGAAGGTCAATTTAATTGCAGTTGTGTTGAAATCTAAACAGCAAATTATAGACGTGTCAAGACTTCAGCAATAGTTTAGGCAACTTACTGCAAGGCCAGATGATGGATCTATAAAATCCGCCCAAAATCCTTCTTTTTGGAGAGCACAACATATCTCTTTTGCACCTTCAATAAACTGAATATAACACAGTTGTTAACACAACACACTATCTTGTATTATCAGGAAATAAACATCTTTCCTTTCAAAAGCAGTGGCCTGCAAGAAAAGAAAAGCAAAAAGTCACTCCAGCTTGGCCCCATTTCAATTAGACAGGAACTCACAGCAATGTGAACCAGACAGTAAATAACACACATTGCCAAAGGCATACATTGCTGAGTCACGTAACCTGCTCATGGCATGCACACACTGCAAGACACAATATATTTCTATCTATCTATCTATCTATCTATCTATCTATCTATCTATCTATCTATCTATCTATCTATCTATCTATCTATCTATCTATCTATCTATCTATC